>NW_027257153.1:0-40358 GCF_029215685.1 Pituophis catenifer annectens
GGCATCAGAATTGGCAGTAGGGCTCAATTCAACCAGAAAATATAACTTTTGACACAGAGCTTAGATATGCAAAACAAACACATATTCATGTACCCCCCAGTCTGAAAAGCCCAAAAAAAAGTCAATTTTTTCCAAATCTGAGCTTTCCCTGAGGAGATAGACCAAAGTGTCTGTCAGAATTGGCAGTAGGGCTCAATTCAGCCAGAAAACTTAACTTTTGACACAGAGCTCAGATTTGCAGAAGAAACACATATTCATGTTCCCCACGGTCTGAAAAAAGCGCAAAAAGACATTCATTTTTCAATACGAGCTTTCCCTGAGGAGTTAGACCAAACACATATTCACGTTCCCCACGGTCTGAAAAAGGGCAAAAACACATTCATTTTTCAATACGAGCTTTCTCTGAGGCGTTAGACCAAATGGTATCAGAATTGGTAGTAGGGCTCAATTCAACCAGAAAACATAACTTTTGACACAGAGCTTAGATATGCAAAACAAACACATATTCATGTACCCCCCAGTCTGAAAAGCCCAAAAAACAGTCATTTTTTTCAAATCTGAGCTTTCCCTGAGGAGATAGACCAAGGTGTCTCTTAGAATTGGCAGTAGGGCTCAATTCAACCAGAAAACATAACTTTTGACACACAGCTCAGATTTGCAACACTCAGACATATTCATGTTACGCAAGGTACGAAAACACCAAAAACACACAATTTTCAAATCTGACCTTTCCCTGAGGAGTTAGACCAAATCTGTATCTCAGAATAGGCAGTAGGACTGCATTCAACCAGAAAACATAACTTTTGACACAGAGCTTAGATATGCAAAACAAACACATATTCATGTACCCCCCAGTCTGAAAAGCCCAAAAAACAGTCACTTTTTGAAATCTGAGCTTTCCCTGAGGAGATAGACCAAAGTGTCTCTCAGAATTGGCAGTAGGGCTCAATTCAGCCAGAAAACTTAACTTTTGACACAGAGCTCAGTTTTGCAGAAGAAACACATATTCATGTTCCCCACGGTCTGAAAAAGGGCAAAAAGACATTCATTTTTCAATATGAGCTTTCTCTGAGGAATTAGGCCAAAGGGCATCAGAATTGGCAGTAGGGCTCAATTCAACCAGAAAACTTAACTTTTGACACACAGCTCAGATTTGCAACACACAGACATATTCATGTTACGCAAGGTATGAAAACACCAAAAACACACAATTTTCAAATCTGACCTTTCCCTGAGGAGTTAGACCAAACACATATTCATGTTCCCCACAATCTGAAAAGCCCAAAAAACAGTCAATTTTTTCAAATCTGAGCTTTCCCTGAGGAGATAGACCAAAGTGTCTCTCAGAATTGGCTGTAGGGCTCAATTCAACCAGAAAACTTAACTTTTGACACACAGCTCAGATTTGCAACACGCAGACATATTCATGTTACGCAAGGTACGAAAACACCAAAAACACACAATTTTCAAATCTGACCTTTCCCTGAGGAGTTAGACCAAATCTGTATCTCAGAATAGGGAGTAGGACTGCATTCAACCAGAAAACATAACTTTTGACACAGAGCTTAGATATGCAAAACAAACACATATTCATGTACCCCCCAGTCTGAAAAGCCCAAAAAACAGTCAATTTTTTCAAATCTGAGCTTTCCCTGAGGAGATAGACCAAAGGGCATCAGAATTGGCAGTAGGGCTCAATTCAGCCAGAAAACTTAACTTTTGACACAGAGCTCAGTTTCGCAGAAGAAACTCATATTCATGTTCCCCACGGTCTGAAAAAGGGCAAAAAGACATTCATTTTTCAATACGAGCTTTCTCTGAGGAGTTAGACCAAAGGGCATCAGAATTGGCAGTAGGTCTCAATTCAACCAGAAAACATAACTTTTGACAGTAATCTTAGATATGCAAAACAAACACATATTCATGTACCCCCCAGTCTGAAAAGCCCAAAAAACAGTCAATTTTTTGAAATCTGAGCTTTCCCTGAGGAGATAGACCAAAGTGTCTCTCATAATTGGCTGTAGGGTCAATTCAACCAGAAAATTTAACTTTTGACACACAGCTCAGATTTGCAACACAGAGACATATTGATGTTCCCCACGGTCTGAAAAAAGCGCAAAAAGACATTCATTTTTCAATACGAGCTTTCTCTGAGGAGTTAGGCCAAAGGGCATCAGAATTGGCAGTAGGGCTCAATTCAACCAGAAAACTTAACTTTTGACACACAGCTCAGATTTGCAACACGCAGACATATTCATGTTACGCGAGGTATGAAAACACCAAAAACACACAATTTTCAAATCTGACCTTTCCCTGAGGAGTTAGACCAAATCTGTATCTCAGAATAGGCAGTAGGACTGCATTCAACCAGAAAACATAACTTTTGACACAGAGCTTAGATATGCAAAACAAACACATATTCATGTACCCCCCCAGTCTGAAAAGCCCAAAAAACAGTCAATTTTTTCAAATCTGAGCTTTCCCTGAGGAGGTAGACCAAAGTGCCTCTCAGAATTGGCAGTAGGGCTCAATTCAGCCAGAAAACTTAACTTTTGACACAGAGCTCAGTTTTGCAGAAGAAACACATATTCATGTTCCCCACGTCTGAAAAAGGGCAAAAAGACATTCATTTTTCAATACGAGCTTTCCCTGAGGGGTTAGACCAAAGGGCATCAGAATTGGCAGTAGGTCTCAATTCAACCAGAAAACTTAACTTTTGACACACAGCTCAGATTTGCAACACACAGACATATTCATGTTACGCAAGGTATGAAAACACCAAAAACACACAATTTTCAAATCTGACCTTTCCCTGAGGAGTTAGACCAAATCTGTATCTCAGAATAGGCAGTAGGACTGCATTCAACCAGAAAACATAACTTTTGACACAGAGCTTAGATATGCAAAACAAACACTATTCATGTACCCCCCAGTCTGAAAAGCCCAAAAAACAGTCACTCTGAGCTTTCCCTGAGGAGATAGACCAAAGTGTCTCTCAGAATTGGCAGTAGGGCTCAATTCAGCCAGAAAACTTAACTTTTGACACAGAGCTCAGTTTTGCAGAAGAAACACATATTCATGTTCCCCACGTCTGAAAAGGGCAAAAAGACATTCATTTTTCAATATGAGCTTTCTCTGAGGAATTAGGCCAAAGGGCATCAGAATTGGCAGTAGGGCTCAATTCAACCAGAAAACTTAACTTTTGACACACAGCTCAGATTTGCAACACACAGACATATTCATGTTACGCAAGGTATGAAAACACCAAAAACACACAATTTTCAAATCTGACCTTTCCCTGAGGAGTTAGACCAAACACATATTCATGTTCCCCACAATCTGAAAAGCCCAAAAAACAGTCAATTTTTTCAAATCTGAGCTTTCCCTGAGGAGATAGACCAAAGTGTCTCTCAGAATTGGCTGTAGGGCTCAATTCAACCAGAAAACTTAACTTTTGACACACAGCTCAGATTTGCAACACGCAGACATATTCATGTTACGCAAGGTACGAAAACACCAAAACACACAATTTTCAAATCTGACCTTTCCCTGAGGAGTTAGACCAAATCTGTATCTCAGAATAGGGAGTAGGACTGCATTCAACCAGAAAACATAACTTTTGACACAGAGCTTAGATATGCAAAACAAACACATATTCATGTACCCCCCAGTCTGAAAAGCCCAAAAAACAGTCACTTTTTGAAATCTGAGCTTTCCCTGAGGAGATAGACCAAAGTGTCTCTCAGAATTGGCAGTAGGGCTCAATTCAGCCAGAAAACTTAACTTTTGACACAGAGCTCAGTTTTGCAGAAGAAACACATATTCATGTTCCCCACGGTCTGAAAAAGGGCAAAAAGACATTCATTTTTCAATATGAGCTTTCTCTGAGGAATTAGGCCAAAGGGCATCAGAATTGGCAGTAGGGCTCAATTCAACCAGAAAACTTAACTTTTGACACACAGCTCAGATTTGCACACACAGACATATTCATGTTACGCAAGGTATGAAAACACCAAAAACACACAATTTTCAAATCTGACCTTTCCCTGAGGAGTTAGACCAAACACATATTCATGTTCCCCACAATCTGAAAAGCCCAAAAAACAGTCAATTTTTTCAAATCTGAGCTTTCCCTGAGGAGATAGACCAAAGTGTCTCTCAGAATTGGCTGTAGGGCTCAATTCAACCAGAAAACTTAACTTTTGACACACAGCTCAGATTTGCAACACGCAGACATATTCATGTTACGCAAGGTACGAAAACACCAAAAACACACAATTTTCAAATCTGACCTTTCCCTGAGGAGTTAGACCAAATCTGTATCTCAGAATTAGGGAGTAGGACTGCATTCAACCAGAAAACATAACTTTTGACACAGAGCTTAGATATGCAAAACAAACACATATTCATGTACCCCCCAGTCTGAAAAGCCCAAAAAAACAGTCAATTTTTTCAAATCTGAGCTTTCCCTGAGGAGATAGACCAAAGGGCATCAGAATTGGCAGTAGGGCTCAATTCAGCCAGAAAAACTTAACTTTTGACACAGAGCTCAGTTTCGCAGAAGAAACTCATATTCATGTTCCCCACGGTCTGAAAAAGGGCAAAAAGACATTCATTTTTCAATACGAGCTTTCTCTGAGGAGTTAGACCAAAGGGCATCAGAATTGGCAGTAGGTCTCAATTCAACCAGAAAACATAACTTTTGACAGTAATCTTAGATATGCAAAACAAACACATATTCATGTACCCCCCAGTCTGAAAAGCCCAAAAAACAGTCAATTTTTTGAAATCTGAGCTTTCCCTGAGGAGATAGACCAAAGTGTCTCTCATAATTGGCTGTAGGGTCAATTCAACCAGAAAATTTAACTTTTTGACACACAGCTCAGATTTGCAACACAGAGACATATTGATGTTCCCCACGGTCTGAAAAAAGCGCAAAAAGACATTCATTTTTCAATACGAGCTTTCTCTGAGGAGTTAGGCCAAAGGGCATCAGAATTGGCAGTAGGGCTCAATTCAACCAGAAAACTTAACTTTTGACACACAGCTCAGATTTGCAACACGCAGACATATTCATGTTACGCGAGGTATGAAAACACCAAAAACACACAATTTTCAAATCTGACCTTTCCCTGAGGAGTTAGACCAAATCTGTATCTCAGAATAGGCAGTAGGACTGCATTCAACCAGAAAACATAACTTTTGACACAGAGCTTAGATATGCAAAACAAACACATATTCATGTACCCCCCCAGTCTGAAAAGCCCAAAAAAACAGTCAATTTTTTCAAATCTGAGCTTTCCCTGAGGAGGTAGACCAAAGTGCCTCTCAGAATTGGCAGTAGGGCTCAATTCAGCCAGAAAACTTAACTTTTGACACAGAGCTCAGTTTTGGCAGAAGAAACACATATTCATGTTCCCCACGTTCTGAAAAAGGGCAAAAAGACATTCATTTTTCAATACGAGCTTTCCCTGAGGGGTTAGACCAAAGGGCATCAGAATTGGCAGTAGGTCTCAATTCAACCAGAAAACTTAACTTTTGACACACAGCTCAGATTTGCAACACACAGACATATTCATGTTCCCCACGGTCTGAAAAAAGCGCAAAAAGACATTCATTTTTCAATACGAGCTTTCTCTGAGGAGTTAGACCAAAGGGCATCAGAATTGGCAGTAGGGCTCAATTCAACCAGAAAATATAACTTTTGACACAGAGCTCAGATATGCAAAACAAACACATATTCATGTACCCCCCAGTCTGAAAAGCCCAAAAAACAGTCAATTTTTTCCAAATCTGAGCTTTCCCTGAGGAGATAGACCAAAGTGTCTCAGAATTGGCAGTAGGGCTCAATTCAACCAGAAAACTTAACTTTTGACACACAGCTCAGATTTGCAACACAGAGACATATTCATGATCCCCACGGTCTGAAAAAAGCGCAAAAAGACATTCATTTTTCAATACGAGCTTTCTCTGAGGAGTTAGGCCAAAGGGCATCAGAATTGGCAGTAGGGCTCAATTCAACCAGAAAAACTTAACTTTTGACACACAGCTCAGATTTGCAACATGCAGACATATTCATGTTACGCAAGGTACGAAAACACCAAAACCACACAATTTTCAAATCTGACCTTTCCCTGAGGAGTTAGACCAAATCTGTATCTCAGAATAGGCAGTAGGACTGCATTCAACCAGAAAACATAACTTTTGACACAGAGCTTAGATATGCAAAACAAACACATATTCATGTACCCTCCAGTCTGAAAAGCCCCAAAAACAGTCAATTTTTTCAAATCTGAGCTTTCCCTGAGGAGTTAGGCCAAAGGGCATCAGTATTGGCAGTAGGGCGCAATTCAACCAGAAAACTTAACTTTTGACACACAGCTCAGATTTGCAACGTAGAGACATATTCATGTTCCCCACGGGTCTGAAAAAAGCGGAAAAAGGCATTCATTTTTCAATACGAGCTTTCTCTGAGGAGTTAGACCAAAGGGCATCAGAATTGGCAGTAGGGCTCAATTCAACCAGAAAACATAACTTTTGACACAGAGCTTAGATATGCAAAACAAACACATATTCATGTACCCCCCAGTCTGAAAAGCCCAAAAAACAGTCATTTTTTTCAAATCTGAGCTTTCCCTGAGGAGATAGACCAAGGTGTCTCTCAGAATTGGCAGTAGGGCTCAATTCAACCAGAAAACATAACTTTTGACACACAGCTCAGATTTGCAACACTCAGACATATTCATGTTACGCAAGGTATGAAAACACCAAAAACAAACAATTTTCAAATCTGACCTTTCCCTGAGGAGTTAGACCAAATCTGTATCTCAGAATAGGCAGTAGGACTGCATTCAACCAGAAAACTTAACTTTTGACACAGAGCTTAGATATGCAAAACAAACACATATTCATGTACCCCCCCCAGTCTGAAAAGCCCAAAAAACAGTCAATTTTTTCAATTCTGAGCTTTCCCTGAGGAGATAGACCAAAGTGTCTCTCAGAATTGGCAGTAGGGCTCAATTCAACCAGAAAATATAACTTTTGACAAAACAGCTCAGATTTGCAACACACAGACATATTCATGTTACGCAAGGTATGAAAACACCAAAAACACACAATTTTCAAATCTGACCTTTCCCTGAGGAGTTAGACCAAACACATATTCATGTTCCCCACAGTCTGAAAAGCCCAAAAAACAGTCAATTTTTTCAAATCTGAGCTTTCCCTGAGGAGATAGACCAAAGTGTCTCTCAGAATTGGCTGTAGGGCTCAATTCAACCAGAAAACTTAACTTTTGACACACAGCTCAGATTTGCAACACGCAGACATATTCATGTTACGCAAGGTACGAAAACACCAAAAACACACAATTTTCAAATCTGACCTTTCCCTGAGGAGTTAGACCAAATCTGTATCTCAGAATAGGGAGTAGGACTGCATTCAACCAGAAAACATAACTTTTTGACACAGAGCTTAGATATGCAAAACAAACACATATTCATGTACCCCCCAGTCTGAAAAGCCCAAAAAAACAGTCAATTTTTTCAAATCTGAGCTTTCCCTGAGGAGATAGACCAAAGGGCATCAGAATTGGCAGTAGGGCTCAATTCAGCCAGAAAACTTAACTTTTGACACAGAGCTCAGTTTTGCAGAAGAAACACATATTCATGTTCCCCACGGTCTGAAAAAGGGCAAAAAGACATTCATTTTTCAATACGAGCTTTCTCTGAGGAGTTAGACCAAAGGGCATCAGAATTGGCAGTAGGTCTCAATTCAACCAGAAAACATAACTTTTGACAGAGATCTTAGATATGCAAAACAAACACATATTCATGTACCCCCCAGTCTGAAAAGCCCAAAAAACAGTCACTTTTTGAAATCTGAGCTTTCCCTGAGGAGATAGACCAAAGTGTCTCTCAGAATTGGCAGTAGGGCTCAATTCAGCCAGAAAACTTAACTTTTGACACACAGCTCAGATTTGCAACACAGAGACATATTCATTTTCCCCCCAGTCTGAAAAGCCCAAAAAACAGTCAATTTTTTCCAAATCTGAGCTTTCCCTGAGGAGATAGACCAAAGTTTCTGTCAGAATTGGCAGTAGGGCTCAATTCAGCCAGAAAACTTAACTTTTGACACAGAGCTCAGTTTTGCAGAAGAAACATATATTCATGTTCCCCACGGTCTGAAAAAGGGCAAAAAGACATTCATTTTTCAATATGAGCTTTCTCTGAGGCGTTAGACCAAAGGGCATCAGAATTGGCAGTAGGGCTCAATTCAACCAGAAAACATAACTTTTGACACACAGCTCAGATTTGCAACACACAGACATATTCATGTTACGCAAGGTATGAAAACACCAAAAACACACAATTTTCAAATCTGACCTTTCCCTGAGGAGTTAGACCAAACACATATTCATGTTCCCCACAGTCTGAAAAGCCCAAAAAACAGTCAATTTTTTCAAATCTGAGCTTTCCCTGAGGAGATAGACCAAAGTGTCTCTCAGAATTGGCTGTAGGGCTCAATTCAACCAGAAAACTTAACTTTTGACACACAGCTCAGATTTGCAACACGCAGACATATTCATGTTACGCAAGGTACGAAAACACCAAAAACACACAATTTTCAAATCTGACCTTTCCCTGAGGAGTTAGACCAAATCTGTATCTCAGAATAGGGAGTAGGACTGCATTCAACCAGAAAAACATAACTTTTGACACAGAGCTTAGATATGCAAAACAAACACATATTCATGTACCCCCCAGTCTGAAAAGCCCAAAAAACAGTCAATTTTTTCAAATCTGAGCTTTCCCTGAGGAGATAGACCAAAGGGCATCAGAATTGGCAGTAGGGCTCAATTCAGCCAGAAAACTTAACTTTTGACACAGAGCTCAGTTTTGCAGAAGAAACACATATTCATGTTCCCCACGGTCTGAAAAAGGGCAAAAAGACATTCATTTTTCAATACGAGCTTTCTCTGAGGAATTAGACCAAAGGGCATCAGAATTGGCAGTAGGTCTCAATTCAACCAGAAAACATAACTTTTGACAGAGATCTTAGATATGCAAAACAAACACATATTCATGTACCCCCCAGTCGGAAAAGCCCAAAAAACAGTCAATTTTTTCAAATCTGAGCTTTCCCTGAGGAGATAGACCAAAGTGTCTCTCAGAATTGGCTGTAGGGCTCAATTCAACCAGAAAACTTAACTTTTGACACACAGCTCAGATTTGCAACACAGAGACATATTGATGTTCCCCACGGTCTGAAAAAAGCGCAAAAAGACATTCATTTTTCAATACGAGCTTTCTCTGAGGAGTTAGGCCAAAGGGCATCAGAATTGGCAGTAGGGCTCAATTCAACCAGAAAACTTAACTTTTGACACACAGCTCAGATTTGCAACACGCAGACATATTCATGTTACGCAAGGTATGAAAACACCAAAAACACACAATTTTCAAATCTGACCTTTCCCTGAGGAGTTAGACCAAATCTGTATCTCAGAATAGGTAGTAGGACTGCATTCAACCAGAAAACATAACTTTTGACACACAGCTCAGATTTGCAACACACAGACATATTGATGTTCCCCCACGGTCTGAAAAAAGCGCAAAAAGACATTCATTTATCAATACGAGCTTTCTCTGAGGAGTTAGACCAAAGGGCATCAGAATTGGCAGTAGGGCTCAATTCAACCAGAAAATATAACTTTTGACACAGAGCTTAGATATGCAAAACAAAACACATATTCATGTACCCCCCAGTCTGAAAAGCCCAAAAAACAGTCAATTTTTTCCAAATCTGAGCTTTCCCTGAGGAGATAGACCAAAGTGTCTGTCAGAATTGGCAGTAGGGCTCAATTCAGCCAGAAAACTTAACTTTTGACACAGAGCTCAGTTTTGCAGAAGAAACCACATATTCATGTTCCCCACGGTCTGAAAAAGGGCAAAAAGACATTCATTTTTTCAATATGAGCTTTCTCTGAGGCATTAGACCAAAGGGCATCAGAATTGGCAGTAGGGCTCAATTCAACCAGAAAACATAACTTTTGACACACAGCTCAGATTTGCAACACAGAGACATATTCATGTTCCCCACGGTCTGAAAAAAGCGCAAAAAGACATTCATTTTTTCAATACGAGCTTTCTCTGAGGAATTAGGCCAAAGGGCATCAGAATTGGCAGTAGGGCTCAATTCAACCAGAAAACTTAACTTTTGACACACAGCTCAGATGTGCAACACACAGACATATTCATGTTACGCAAGGTATGAAAACACCAAAAACACACAATTTTCAAATCTGACCTTTCCCTGAGGAGTTAGACCAAACACATATTCATGTTCCCCACAATCTGAAAAGCCCAAAAAACAGCCAATTTTTTCAAATCTGAGCTTTCCCTGAGGAGATAGACCAAAGTGTCTCTCAGAATTGGCTGTAGGGCTCAATTCAACCAGAAAACTTAACTTTTGACACACAGCTCAGATTTGCAACACAGAGACATATTCATGTTCCCCACGGTCTGAAAAAAGCGCAAAAAGACATTCATTTTTCAATACGAGCTTTCCCTGAGCAGTTAGACCAAAGGGCATCAGAATTGGCAGTAGGGCTCAATTCAACCAGAAAACTTAACTTTTGACACACAGCTCAGATTTGCAACACACAGACATATTCATGTTCCCCACGGTCTGAAAAAAGCGCAAAAAGACATTCATTTTTCAATACGAGCTTTCTCTGAGGAGTTAGACCAAAGGGCATCAGAATTGGCAGTAGGGCTCAATTCAACCAGAAAATATAACTTTTGACACAGAGCTTAGATATGCAAAACAAACACATATTCATGTACCCCCCAGTCTGAAAAGCCCAAAAAACAGTCAATTTTTTCCAAATCTGAGCTTTCCCTGAGGAGATAGACCAAAGTTTCTGTCAGAATTGGCAGTAGGCCTCAATTCAGCCAGAAAACTTAACTTTTGACACAGAGCTCAGTTTTGCAGAAGAAACACATATTCATGTTCCCCACGGTCTGAAAAAGGACAAAAAGACATTCATTTTTCAATATGAGCTTTCTCTCAGGAATTAGGCCAAAGGGCATCAGAATTGGCAGTAGGGCTCAATTCAACCAGAAAACTTAACTTTTGACACACAGCTCAGATTTGCAACACACAGACATATTCATGTTACGCAAGGTATGAAAACACCAAAAACACACAATTTTCAAATCTGACCTTTCCCTGAGGAGTTAGACCAAACACATATTCATGTTCCCCACAATCTGAAAAGCCCAAAAAACAGTCAATTTTTTCAAATCTGAGCTTTCCCTGAGGAGATAGACCAAAGTGTCTCTCAGAATTGGCTGTAGGGCTCAATTCAACCAGAAAACTTAACTTTTGACACACAGCTCAGATTTGCAACACGCAGACATATCATGTTACGCAAGGTACGAAAACACCAAAAACACACAATTTTCAAATCTGACCTTTCCCTGAGGAGTTAGACCAAATCTGTATCTCAGAATAGGAGTAGGGACTGCATTCAACCAGAAAACATAACTTTTGACACAGAGCTTAGATATGCAAAACAAACACATATTCATGTACCCCCCAGTCTGAAAAGCCCAAAAAACAGTCAATTTTTTCAAATCTGAGCTTTCCCTGAGGAGATAGACCAAAGGGCATCAGAATTGGCAGTAGGGCTCAATTCAGCCAGAAAACTTAACTTTTGACACAGAGCTCAGTTTCGCAGAAGAAACTCATATTCATGTCCCCACGGTCTGAAAAAGGGCAAAAAGACATTCATTTTTCAATACGAGCTTTCTCTGAGGAGTTAGACCAAAGGGCATCAGAATTGGCAGTAGGTCTCAATTCAACCAGAAAAACATAACTTTTGACAGAGATCTTAGATATGCAAAACAAACACATATTCATGTACCCCCCAGTCTGAAAAGCCCAAAAAACAGTCAATTTTTTGAAATCTGAGCTTTCCCTGAGGAGATAGACCAAAGTGTCTCTCATAATTGGCTGTAGGGTCAATTCAACCAGAAAATTTAACTTTTGACACACAGCTCAGATTTGCAACACAGAGACATATTGATGTTCCCCACGGTCTGAAAAAAGCGCAAAAGACATTCATTTTTCAATACGAGCTTTCTCTGAGGAGTTAGGCCAAAGGGCATCAGAATTGGCAGTAGGGCTCAATTCAACCAGAAAACTTAACTTTTGACACACAGCTCAGATTTGCAACACGCAGACATATTCATGTTACGCGAGGTATGAAAACACCAAAAACACACAATTTTCAAATCTGACCTTTCCCTGAGGAGTTAGACCAAATCTGTATCTCAGAATAGGCAGTAGGACTGCATTCAACCAGAAAACATAACTTTTGACACAGAGCTTAGATATGCAAAACAAACACATATTCATGTACCCCCCCAGTCTGAAAAGCCCAAAAAACAGTCAATTTTTTCAAATCTGAGCTTTCCCTGAGGAGGTAGACCAAAGTGCCTCTCAGAATTGGCAGTAGGGCTCAATTCAGCCAGAAAACTTAACTTTTGACACAGAGCTCAGTTTTGCAGAAGAAACACATATTCATGTTCCCCACGTTCTGAAAAAGGGCAAAAAAGGACATTCATTTTTCAATACGAGCTTTCCCTGAGGGGTTAGACCAAAGGGCATCAGAATTGGCAGTAGGTCTCAATTCAACCAGAAAACTTAACTTTTGACACACAGCTCAGATTTGCAACACACAGACATATTCATGTTCCCCACGGTCTGAAAAAAGCGCAAAAAGACATTCATTTTTCAATACGAGCTTTCTCTGAGGAGTTAGACCAAAGGGCATCAGAATTGGCAGTATGGCTCAATTCAACCAGAAAATATAACTTTTGACACAGAGCTCAGATATGCAAAACAAACACATATTCATGTACCCCCCAGTCTGAAAAGCCCAAAAAACAGTCAATTTTTCCAAATCTGAGCTTTCCCTGAGGAGATAGACCAAAGTGTCTCTCAGAATTGGCAGTAGGGCTCAATTCAACCAGAAAACTTAACTTTTGACACACAGCTCAGATTTGCAACACAGAGACATATTCATGATCCCCACGGTCTGAAAAAAGCGCAAAAAGACATTCATTTTTCAATACGAGCTTTCTCTGAGGAGTTAGGCCAAAGGGCATCAGAATTGGCAGTAGGGCTCAATTCAACCAGAAAACTTAACTTTTGACACACAGCTCAGATTTGCAACATGCAGACATATTCATGTTACGCAAGGTACGAAAACACCAAAAACACACAATTTTCAAATCTGACCTTTCCCTGAGGAGTTAGACCAAATCTGTATCTCAGAATAGGGAGTAGGACTGCATTCAACCAGAAAACATAACTTTTGACACAGAGCTTAGATATGCAAAACAAACACATATTCATGTACCCCCCAGTCTGAAAAGCCCAAAAAACAGTCAATTTTTTCAAATCTGAGCTTTCCCTGAGGAGATAGACCAAAGTTTCTGTCAGAATTGGCAGTAGGGCTCAATTCAGCCAGAAAACTTAACTTTTGACACAGAGCTCAGTTTTGCAGAAGAAACACATATTCATGTTCCCCACGGTCTGAAAAAGGGCAAAAAGACATTCATTTTTCAATATGAGCTTTCTCTGAGGCGTTAGACCAAAGGGCATCAGAATTGGCAGTAGGGCTCAATTCAACCAGAAAACTTAACTTTTGACACACAGCTCAGATTTGCAACACGCAGACATATTCATGTTACGCAAGGTACGAAAACACCAAAAACACACAATTTTCAAATCTGACCTTTCCCTGAGGAGTTAGACCAAATCTGTATCTCAGAATAGGGAGTAGGACTGCATTCAACCAGAAAACATAACTTTTGACACAGAGCTTAGATATGCAAAACAAACACATATTCATGTACCCCCCAGTCTGAAAAGCCCAAAAAACAGTCAATTTTTTCAAATCTGAGCTTTCCCTGAGGAGATAGACCAAAGGGCATCAGAATTGGCAGTAGGGCTCAATTCAGCCAGAAAACTTAACTTTTGACACAGAGCTCAGTTTTGCAGAAGAAACACATATTCATGTTCCCCACGGTCTGAAAAAGGGCAAAAAGACATTCATTTTTCAATACGAGCTTTCTCTGAGGAGTTAGACCAAAGGGCATCAGAATTGGCAGTAGGTCTCAATTCAACCAGAAAACATAACTTTTGACAGAGATCTTAGATATGCAAAACAAACACATATTCATGTACCCCCCAGTCGGAAAAGCCCAAAAAACAGTCAATTTTTTCAAATCTGAGCTTTCCCTGAGGAGATAGACCAAAGTGTCTCTCAGAATTGGCTGTAGGGCTCAATTCAACCAGAAAACTTAACTTTTGACACACAGCTCAGATTTGCAACACAGAGACATATTGATGTTCCCCACGGTCTGAAAAAAGCGCAAAAAGACATTCATTTTTCAATACGAGCTTTCTCTGAGGAGTTAGGCCAAAGGGCATCAGAATTGGCAGTAGGGCTCAATTCAACCAGAAAACTTAACTTTTGACACACAGCTCAGATTTGCAACACGCAGACATATTCATGTTACGCAAGGTATGAAAACACCAAAAACACACAATTTTCAAATCTGACCTTTCCCTGAGGAGTTAGACCAAATCTGTATCTCAGAATAGGCAGTAGGACTGCATTCAACCAGAAAACATAACTTTTGACACAGAGCTTAGATATGCAAAGCAAACACATATTCATGTACCCCCCCAGTCTGAAAAGCCCAAAAAACAGTCAATTTTTTCAAATCTGAGCTTTCCCTGAGGAGATAGACCAAAGTGCCTCTCAGAATTGGCAGTAGGGCTCAATTCAGCCAGAAAACTTAACTTTTGACAAAGAGCTCAGTTTTGCAGAAGAAACACATATTCATGTTCCCCACGTTCTGAAAAAGGGCAAAAAGACATTCATTTTTCAATATGAGCTTTCCCTGAGGAGTTAGACCAAAGGGCATCAGAATTGGCAGTAGGTCTCAATTCAACCAGAAAACTTAACTTTTGACACACAGCTCAGATTTGCAACACACAGACATATTCATGTTCCCCACGGTCTGAAAAAAGCGCAAAAAGACATTCATTTATCAATACGAGCTTTCTCTGAGGAGTTAGACCAAAGGGCATCAGAATTGGCAGTAGGGCTCAATTCAACCAGAAAATATAACTTTTGACACAGAGCTTAGATATGCAAAACAAACACATATTCATGTACCCCCCAGTCTGAAAAGCCCAAAAAACAGTCAATTTTTTCCAAATCTGAGCTTTCCCTGAGGAGATAGACCAAAGTGTCTGTCAGAATTGGCAGTAGGGCTCAATTCAGCCAGAAAACTTAACTTTTGACACAGAGCTCAGTTTTGCAGAAGAAACACATATTCATGTTCCCCACGGTCTGAAAAAGGGCAAAAAGACATTCATTTTTCAATATGAGCTTTCTCTGAGGCGTTAGACCAAAGGGCATCAGAATTGGCAGTAGGGCTCAATTCAACCAGAAAACATAACTTTTGACACACAGCTCAGATTTGCAACACAGAGACATATTCATGTTCCCCACGGTCTGAAAAAAGCGCAAAAAGACATTCATTTTTCAATACGAGCTTTCTCTGAGGAATTAGGCCAAAGGGCATCAGAATTGGCAGTAGGGCTCAATTCAACCAGAAAACTTAACTTTTGACACACAGCTCAGATGTGCAACACACAGACATATTCATGTAACGCAAGGTATGAAAACACCAAAAACACACAATTTTCAAATCTGACCTTTCCCTGAGGAGTTAGACCAAGCACATATTCATGTTCCCCACAATCTGAAAAGCCCAAAAAACAGTCAATTTTTTTCAAATCTGAGCTTTCCCTGAGGAGATAGACCAAAGTGTCTGTCAGAATTGGCTGTAGGGCTCAATTCAACCAGAAAACTTAACTTTTGACACACAGCTCAGATTTGCAACACAGAGACATATTCATGTTCCCCACGGTCTGAAAAAAGCGCAAAAAGACATTCATTTTTCAATACGAGCTTTCCCTGAGCAGTTAGACCAAAGGGCATCAGAATTGGCAGTAGGGCTCAATTCAACCAGAAAACTTAACTTTTGACACACAGCTCAGATTTGCAACACACAGACATATTCATGTTCCCCACGGTCTGAAAAAAGCGCAAAAAGACATTCATTTTTCAATACGAGCTTTCTCTGAGGAGTTAGACCAAAGGGCATCAGAATTGGCAGTAGGGCTCAATTCAACCAGAAAATATAACTTTTGACACAGAGCTTAGATATGCAAAACAAACACATATTCATGTACCCCCCAGTCTGAAAAGCCCAAAAAACAGTCAATTTTTTCCAAATCTGAGCTTTCCCTGAGGAGATAGACCAAAGTGTCTGTCAGAATTGGCAGTAGGGCTCAATTCAGCCAGAAAACTTAACTTTTGACACACAGCTCAGTTTTGCAGAAGAAACATATATTCATGTTCCCCACGGTCTGAAAAAGGGCAAAAAGACATTCATTTTTCAATATGAGCTTTCTCTGAGGCGTTAGACCAAAGGGCATCAGAATTGGCAGTAGGGCTCAATTCAACCAGAAAACATAACTTTTGACACACAGCTCAGATTTGCAACACACAGACATATTCATGTTACGCAAGGTATGAAAACACCAAAAACACACAATTTTCAAATCTGACCTTTCCCTGAGGAGTTAGACCAAACACATATTCATGTTCCCCACAGTCTGAAAAGCCCAAAAAACAGTCAATTTTTTCAAATCTGAGCTTTCCCTGAGGAGATAGACCAAAGTGTCTCTCAGAATTGGCTGTAGGGCTCAATTCAACCAGAAAACTTAACTTTTGACACACAGCTCAGATTTGCAACACGCAGACATATTCATGTTACGCAAGGTACGAAAACACCAAAAACACACAATTTTCAAATCTGACCTTTCCCTGAGGAGTTAGACCAAATCTGTATCTCAGAATAGGGAGTAGGACTGCATTCAACCAGAAAACATAACTTTTGACACAGAGCTTAGATATGCAAAACAAACACATATTCATGTACCCCCCCCAGTCTGAAAAGCCCAAAAAACAGTCAATTTTTTCAAATCTGAGCTTTCCCTGAGGAGGTAGACCAAAGTGCCTCTCAGAATTGGCAGTAGGGCTCAATTCAGCCAGAAAACTTAACTTTTGACACAGAGCTCAGTTTTGCAGAAGAAACACATATTCATGTTCCCCACGTTCTGAAAAAGGGCAAAAAGACATTCATTTTTCAATACGAGCTTTCCCTGAGGGGTTAGACCAAAGGGCATCAGAATTGGCAGTAGGTCTCAATTCAACCAGAAAACTTAACTTTTGACACACAGCTCAGATTTGCAACACACAGACATATTCATGTTCCCCACGGTCTGAAAAAAGCGCAAAAAGACATTCATTTTTCAATACGAGCTTTCTCTGAGGAGTTAGACCAAAGGGCATCAGAATTGGCAGTATGGCTCAATTCAACCAGAAAATATAACTTTTGACACAGAGCTCAGATATGCAAAACAAACACATATTCATGTACCCCCCAGTCTGAAAAGCCCAAAAAACAGTCAATTTTTTCCAAATCTGAGCTTTCCCTGAGGAGATAGACCAAAGTGTCTCTCAGAATTGGCAGTAGGGCTCAATTCAACCAGAAAACTTAACTTTTGACACACAGCTCAGATTTGCAACACAGAGACATATTCATGATCCCCACGGTCTGAAAAAAGCGCAAAAAGACATTCATTTTTCAATACGAGCTTTCTCTGAGGAGTTAGGCCAAAGGGCATCAGAATTGGCAGTAGGTCTCAATTCAACCAGAAAACTTAACTTTTGACACACAGCTCAGATTTGCAACACACAGACATATTCATGTTCCCCACGGTCTGAAAAAAGCGCAAAAAGACATTCATTTTTCAATACGAGCTTTCTCTGAGGAGTTAGACCAAAGGGCATCAGAATTGGCAGTATGGCTCAATTCAACCAGAAAATATAACTTTTGACACAGAGCTCAGATATGCAAAACAAACACATATTCATGTACCCCCCAGTCTGAAAAGCCCAAAAAACAGTCAATTTTTTCCAAATCTGAGCTTTCCCTGAGGAGATAGACCAAAGTGTCTCTCAGAATTGGCAGTAGGGCTCAATTCAACCAGAAAACTTAACTTTTGACACACAGCTCAGATTTGCAACACAGAGACATATTCATGATCCCCACGGTCTGAAAAAAGCGCAAAAAGACATTCATTTTTCAATACGAGCTTTCTCTGAGGAGTTAGGCCAAAGGGCATCAGAATTGGCAGTAGGGCTCAATTCAACCAGAAAACTTAACTTTTGACACACAGCTCAGATTTGCAACATGCAGACATATTCATGTTACGCAAGGTACGAAAACACCAAAAACACACAATTTTCAAATCTGACCTTTCCCTGAGGAGTTAGACCAAATCTGTATCTCAGAATAGGGAGTAGGAGTGCATTCAACCAGAAAACATAACTTTTGACACAGAGCTTAGATATGCAAAACAAACACATATTCATGTACCCCCCAGTCTGAAAAGCCCAAAAAACAGTCAATTTTTTCAAATCTGAGCTTTCCCTGAGGAGATAGACCAAAGTTTCTGTCAGAATTGGCAGTAGGGCTCAATTCAGCCAGAAAACTTAACTTTTGACACAGAGCTCAGTTTTGCAGAAGAAACACATATTCATGTTCCCCACGGTCTGAAAAAGGGCAAAAAGACATTCATTTTTCAATATGAGCTTTCTCTGAGGCGTTAGACCAAAGGGCATCAGAATTGGCAGTAGGGCTCAATTCAACCAGAAAACTTAACTTTTCACACACAGCTCAGATTTGCAACACAGAGACATATTCATGTTCCCCACGGTCTGAAAAAAGCGCAAAAAGACATTCATTTTTCAATACGAGCTTTCTCTGAGGAGTTAGACCAAAGGGCATCAGAATTGGCAGTAGGGCTCAATTCAGCCAGAAAACTTAACTTTTGACACAGAGCTCAGTTTTGCAGAAGAAACATATATTCATGTTCCCCACGGTCTGAAAAAGGGCAAAAAGACATTCATTTTTCAATATGAGCTTTCTCTGAGGCGTTAGACCAAAGGGCATCAGAATTGGCAGTAGGGCTCAATTCAACCAGAAAACATAACTTTTGACACACAGCTCAGATTTGCAACACACAGACATATTCATGTTACGCAAGGTATGAAAACACCAAAAACACACAATTTTCAAATCTGACCTTTCCCTGAGGAGTTAGACCAAACACATATTCATGTTCCCCACAGTCTGAAAAGCCCAAAAAACAGTCAATTTTTTCAAATCTGAGCTTTCCCTGAGGAGATAGACCAAAGTGTCTCTCAGAATTGGCTGTAGGGCTCAATTCAACCAGAAAACTTAACTTTTGACACACAGCTCAGATTTGCAACACGCAGACATATTCATGTTACGCAAGGTACGAAAACACCAAAAACACACAATTTTCAAATCTGACCTTTCCCTGAGGAGTTAGACCAAATCTGTATCTCAGAATAGGGAGTAGGACTGCATTCAACCAGAAAACATAACTTTTGACACAGAGCTTAGATATGCAAAACAAACACATATTCATGTACCCCCCAGTCTGAAAAGCCCAAAAAACAGTCAATTTTTTCAAATCTGAGCTTTCCCTGAGGAGATAGACCAAAGGGCATCAGAATTGGCAGTAGGGCTCAATTCAGCCAGAAAACTTAACTTTTGACACAGAGCTCAGTTTTGCAGAAGAAACACATATTCATGTTCCCCACGGTCTGAAAAAGGGCAAAAAGACATTCATTTTTCAATACGAGCTTTCTCTGAGGAGTTAGACCAAAGGGCATCAGAATTGGCAGTAGGTCTCAATTCAACCAGAAAACATAACTTTTGACAGAGATCTTAGATATGCAAAACAAACACATATTCATGTACCCCCCAGTCGGAAAAGCCCAAAAAACAGTCAATTTTTTCAAATCTGAGCTTTCCCTGAGGAGATAGACCAAAGTGTCTCTCAGAATTGGCTGTAGGGCTCAATTCAACCAGAAAACTTAACTTTTGACACACAGCTCAGATTTGCAACACAGAGACATATTGATGTTCCCCACGGTCTGAAAAAAGCGCAAAAAGACATTCATTTTTCAATACGAGCTTTCTCTGAGGAGTTAGGCCAAAGGGCATCAGAATTGGCAGTAGGGCTCAATTCAACCAGAAAACTTAACTTTTGACACACAGCTCAGATTTGCAACACGCAGACATATTCATGTTACGCAAGGTATGAAAACACCAAAAACACACAATTTTCAAATCTGACCTTTCCCTGAGGAGTTAGACCAAATCTGTATCTCAGAATAGGCAGTAGGACTGCATTCAACCAGAAAACATAACTTTTGACACAGAGCTTAGATATGCAAAGCAAACACATATTCATGTACCCCCCCAGTCTGAAAAGCCCAAAAAACAGTCAATTTTTTCAAATCTGAGCTTTCCCTGAGGAGATAGACCAAAGTGCCTCTCAGAATTGGCAGTAGGGCTCAATTCAGCCAGAAAACTTAACTTTTGACACAGAGCTCAGTTTTGCAGAAGAAACACATATTCATGTTCCCCACGTTCTGAAAAAGGGCAAAAAGACATTCATTTTTCAATATGAGCTTTCCCTGAGGAGTTAGACCAAAGGGCATCAGAATTGGCAGTAGGTCTCAATTCAACCAGAAAACTTAACTTTTGACACACAGCTCAGATTTGCAACACACAGACATATTCATGTTCCCCACGGTCTGAAAAAAGCGCAAAAAGACATTCATTTATCAATACGAGCTTTCTCTGAGGAGTTAGACCAAAGGGCATCAGAATTGGCAGTAGGGCTCAATTCAACCAGAAAATATAACTTTTGACACAGAGCTTAGATATGCAAAACAAACACATATTCATGTACCCCCCAGTCTGAAAAGCCCAAAAAACAGTCAATTTTTTCCAAATCTGAGCTTTCCCTGAGGAGATAGACCAAAGTGTCTGTCAGAATTGGCAGTAGGGCTCAATTCAGCCAGAAAACTTAACTTTTGACACAGAGCTCAGTTTTGCAGAAGAAACACATATTCATGTTCCCCACGGTCTGAAAAAGGGCAAAAAGACATTCATTTTTCAATATGAGCTTTCTCTGAGGCGTTAGACCAAAGGGCATCAGAATTGGCAGTAGGGCTCAATTCAACCAGAAAACATAACTTTTGACACACAGCTCAGATTTGCAACACAGAGACATATTCATGTTCCCCACGGTCTGAAAAAAGCGCAAAAAGACATTCATTTTTCAATACGAGCTTTCTCTGAGGAATTAGGCCAAAGGGCATCAGAATTGGCAGTAGGGCTCAATTCAACCAGAAAACTTAACTTTTGACACACAGCTCAGATGTGCAACACACAGACATATTCATGTTACGCAAGGTATGAAAACACCAAAAACACACAATTTTCAAATCTGACCTTTCCCTGAGGAGTTAGACCAAACACATATTCATGTTCCCCACAATCTGAAAAGCCCAAAAAACAGTCAATTTTTTCAAATCTGAGCTTTCCCTGAGGAGATAGACCAAAGTGTCTCTCAGAATTGGCTGTAGGGCTCAATTCAACCAGAAAACTTAACTTTTGACACACAGCTCAGATTTGCAACACACAGACATATTCATGTTCCCCACGGTCTGAAAAAAGCGCAAAAAGACATTCATTTTTCAATACGAGCTTTCCCTGAGCAGTTAGACCAAAGGGCATCATAATTGGCAGTAGGGCTCAATTCAACCAGAAAACTTAACTTTTGACACACAGCTCAGATTTGCAACACACAGACATATTCATGTTCCCCACGGTCTGAAAAAAGCGCAAAAAGACATTCATTTTTCAATACGAGCTTTCTCTGAGGAGTTAGACCAAAGGGCATCAGAATTGGCAGTAGGGCTCAATTCAACCAGAAAATATAACTTTTGACACAGAGCTTAGATATGCAAAACAAACACATATTCATGTACCCCCCAGTCTGAAAAGCCCAAAAAACAGTCAATTTTTTTCCAAATCTGAGCTTTCCCTGAGGAGATAGACCAAAGTGTCTGTCAGAATTGGCAGTAGGGCTCAATTCAGCCAGAAAACTTAACTTTTGACACACAGCTCAGTTTTGCAGAAGAAACATATATTCATGTTCCCCACGGTCTGAAAAAGGGCAAAAAGACATTCATTTTTCAATATGAGCTTTCTCTGAGGCGTTAGACCAAAGGGCATCAGAATTGGCAGTAGGGCTCAATTCAACCAGAAAACATAACTTTTGACACACAGCTCAGATTTGCAACACACAGACATATTCATGTTACGCAAGGTATGAAAACACCAAAAACACACAATTTTCAAATCTGACCTTTCCCTGAGGAGTTAGACCAAACACATATTCATGTTCCCCACAGTCTGAAAAGCCCAAAAAACAGTCAATTTTTTCAAATCTGAGCTTTCCCTGAGGAGATAGACCAAAGTGTCTCTCAGAATTGGCTGTAGGGCTCAATTCAACCAGAAAACTTAACTTTTGACACACAGTTCAGATTTGCAACACGCAGACATATTCATGTTACGCAAGGTACGAAAACACCAAAAACACACAATTTTCAAATCTGACCTTTCCCTGAGGAGTTAGACCAAATCTGTATCTCAGAATAGGGAGTAGGACTGCATTCAACCAGAAAACATAACTTTTGACACAGAGCTTAGATATGCAAAACAAACACATATTCATGTACCCCCCAGTCTGAAAAGCCCAAAAAACAGTCAATTTTTTCAAATCTGAGCTTTCCCTGAGGAGATAGACCAAAGGGCATCAGAATTGGCAGTAGGGCTCAATTCAGCCAGAAAACTTAACTTTTGACACAGAGCTCAGTTTTTCAGAAGAAACACATATTCATGTTCCCCACGGTCTGAAAAAGGGCAAAAAGACATTCATTTTTCAATACGAGCTTTCTCTGAGGAGTTAGACCAAAGGGCATCAGAATTGGCAGTAGGTCTCAATTCAACCAGAAAACATAACTTTTGACAGAGATCTTAGATATGCAAAACAAACACATATTCATGTACCCCCCAGTCTGAAAAGCCCAAAAAACAGTCAATTTTTTCAAATCTGAGCTTTCCCTGAGGAGATAGACCAAAGTGTCTCTCAGAATTGGCTGTAGGGCTCAATTCAACCAGAAAACTTAACTTTTGACACACAGCTCAGATTTGCAACACAGAGACATATTGATGTTCCCCACGGTCTGAAAAAAGCGCAAAAAGACATTCATTTTTCAATACGAGCTTTCTCTGAGGAGTTAGGCCAAAGGGCATCAGAATTGGCAGTAGGGCTCAATTCAACCAGAAAACTTAACTTTTGACACACAGCTCAGATTTCCAACACGCAGACATATTCATGTTACGCAAGGTACGAAAACACCAAAAACACACAATTTTCAAATCTGACCTTTCCCTGAGGAGTTAGACCAAATCTGTATCTCAGAATAGGGAGTAGGACTGCATTCAACCAGAAAACATAACTTTTGACACAGAGCTTAGATATGCAAAACAAACACATATTCATGTACCCCCCAGTCTGAAAAGCCCAAAAAACAGTCAATTTTTTCAAATCTGAGCTTTCCCTGAGGAGATAGACCAAAGGGCATCAGAATTGGCAGTAGGGCTCAATTCAGCCAGAAAACTTAACTTTTGACACAGAGCTCAGTTTTTCAGAAGAAACACATATTCATGTTCCCCACGGTCTGAAAAAGGGCAAAAAGACATTCATTTTTCAATACGAGCTTTCTCTGAGGAGTTAGACCAAAGGGCATCAGAATTGGCAGTAGGTCTCAATTCAACCAGAAAACATAACTTTTGACAGAGATCTTAGATATGCAAAACAAACACATTTTCATGTACCCCCCAGTCTGAAAAGCCCAAAAAACAGTCAATTTTTTGAAATCTGAGCTTTCCCTGAGGAGATAGACCAAAGTGTCTCTCAGAATTGGCTGTAGGGCTCAATTCAACCAGAAAACTTAACTTTTGACACACAGCTCAGATTTGCAACACAGAGACATATTCATGTTCCCCACGGTCTGAAAAAAGCGCAAAAAGACATTCATTTTTCAATACGAGCTTTCTCTGAGGAGTTAGGCCAAAGGGCATCAGAATTGGCAGTAGGGCTCAATTCAACCAGAAAACTTAACTTTTGACACACAGCTCAGATTTGCAACACGCAGACATATTCATGTTACGCAAGGTACGAAAACACCAAAAACACACAATTTTCAAATCTGACCTTTCCCTGAGGAGTTAGACCAAATCTGTATCTCAGAATAGGGAGTAGGACTGCATTCAACCAGGAAACATAACTTTTGACACAGAGCTTAGATATGCAAAACAAACACATATTCATGTACCCCCCAGTCTGAAAAGCCCAAAAAACAGTCAATTTTTTCAAATCTGAGCTTTCCCTGAGGAGATAGACCAAAGGGCATCAGAATTGGCAGTAGGGCTCAATTCAGCCAGAAAACTTAACTTTTGACACAGAGCTCAGTTTTGCAGAAGAAACACATATTCATGTTCCCCACGGTCTGAAAAAGGGCAAAAAGACATTCATTGTTCAATACGAGCTTTCTCTGAGGAGTTAGACCAAAGGGCATCAGAATTGGCAGTAGGTCTCAATTCAACCAGAAAACATAACTTTTGACACAGAGCTTAGATATGCAAAACA
Organism: Pituophis catenifer annectens; assembly: GCF_029215685.1. Taxonomy (NCBI): domain Eukaryota; kingdom Metazoa; phylum Chordata; class Lepidosauria; order Squamata; family Colubridae; genus Pituophis; species Pituophis catenifer. Next base: position 24,823 of record NW_027257153.1, read on the forward strand.
AAACACATATTCATGTACCCCCCAGTCTGAAAAGCCCAAAAAACAGTCAATTTTTTCAAATCTGAGCTTTCCCTGAGGAGATAGACCAAAGTGTCTCTCAGAATTGGCAGTAGGGCTCAATTCAACCAGAAAACTTAACTTTTGACACACAGCTCAGATTTGCAACACGCAGACATATTCATGTTACGCAAGGTACGAAAACACCAAAAACACACAATTTTCAAATCTGACCTTTCCCTGAGGAGTTAGACCAAATCTGTATCTCAGAATAGGCAGTAGGACTGCATTCAACAAGAAAACATAAATTTTGACACAGAGCTTAGATATGCAAAACAAACACATATTCATGTACCCCCCAGTCTGAAAAGCCCAAAAAACAGTCAATTTTTTCAAATCTGAGCTTTCCCTGAGGAGATAGACCAAAGGGCATCAGAATTGGCAGTAGGGCTCAATTCAGCCAGAAAACTTAACTTTTGACACAGAGCTCAGTTTTGCAGAAGAAACACATATTCATGTTCCCCACGGTCTGAAAAAGGGCAAAAAGACATTCATTTTTCAATACGAGCTTTCTCTGAGGAGTTAGACCAAAGGGCATCAGAATTGGCAATAGCTCTCAATTCAACCAGAAAACATAACTTTTGACAGAGATCTTAGATATGCAAAACAAACACATATTCATGTACCCCCCAGTCTGAAAAGCCCAAAAAACAGTCAATTTTTTGAAATCTGAGCTTTCCCTGAGGAGATAGACCAAAGTGTCTCTCAGAATTGGCTGTAGGGCTCAATTCAACCAGAAACTTAACTTTTGACACACAGCTCAGATTTGCAACACAGAGACATATTCATGTTCCCCACGGTCTGAAAAAAGCGCAAAAAGACATTCATTTTTCAATACGAGCTTTCTCTGAGGAGATAGGCCAAAGGGCATCAGAATTGGCAGTAGGGCTCAATTCAACCAGAAAACTTAACTTTTGACACACAGCTCAGATTTGCAACACGCAGACATATTCATGTTACGCAAGGTACGAAAACACCAAAAACACACAATTTTCAAATCTGACCTTTCCCTGAGGAGTTAGACCAAATCTGTATCTCAGAATAGGCAGTAGGACTGCATTCAACCAGAAAACATAACTTTTGACACAGAGCTTAGATATGCAAAACAAACACATATTCATGTACCCCCCAGTCTGAAAAGCCCAAAAAACAGTCAATTTTTTCAAATCTGAGCTTTCCCTGAGGAGATAGACCAAAGGGCATCAGAATTGGCAGTAGGGCTCAATTCAGCCAGAAAACTTAACTTTTGACACAGAGCTCAGTCTTGCAGAAGAAACACATATTCATGTTCCCCACGGTCTGAAAAAGGGCAAAAAGACATTCATTTTTCAATACGAGCTTTCTCTGAGGAGTTAGACCAAAGGGTATCAGAATTGGCAGTAGGTCTCAATTCAACCAGAAAACATAACTTTTGACAGAGATCTTAGATATGCAAAACAAACACATATTCATGTACCCCCCAGTCTGAAAAGCCCAAAAAACAGTCAATTTTTGAAATCTGAGCTTTCCCTGAGGAGATAGACCAAAGTGTCTCTCAGAATTGGCTGTAGGGCTCAATTCAACCAGAAAACTTAACTTTTGACACACAGCTCAGATTTGCAACACAGAGACATATTGATGTTCCCCACGGTCTGAAAAAAGCGCAAAAAGACATTCATTTTTCAATATGAGCTTTCTCTGAGGATTTAGGCCAAAGGGCATCAGAATTGGCAGTAGGGCTCAATTCAACCAGAAAACTTAACTTTTGACACACAGCTCAGATTTGCAACACGCAGACATATTCATGTTACGCAAGGTATGAAAACACCAAAAACACACAATTTTCAAATCTGACCTTTCCCTGAGGAGTTAGACCAAATCTGTACCTCAGAATAGGCAGTAGGACTGCATTCAACCAGAAAACATAACTTTTGACACAGAGCTTAGATATGCAAAACAAACACATATTCATGTACCCCCCCAGTCTGAAAAGCCCAAAAAACAGTCAATTTTTTCAAATCTGAGCTTTCCCTGAGGAGATAGACCAAAGTGCCGCTCAGAATTGGCAGTAGGGCTCAATTCAACCAGAAAACATAACTTTTGACACAGAGCTTAGATATGCAAAACAAACACATATTCATGTTCCCCACGTTCTGAAAAAGGGCAAAAAGACATTCATTTTTCAATACGAGCTTTCCCTGAGGAGTTAGACCAAAGGGCATCAGAATTGGCAGTAGGTCTCAATTCAACCAGAAAACTTAACTTTTGACACACAGCTCAGATTTGCAACATACAGACATATTCATGTTCCCCACGGTCTGAAAAAAATGCAAAAAGACATTCATTTTTCAATACGAGCTTTCTCTGAGGAGTTAGACCAAAGGGCATCAGAATTGGCAGTAGGGCTCAATTCAACCAGAAAACATAACTTTTGACAGAGATCTTAGATATGCAAAACAAACACATATTCATGTACCCCCCAGTCTGAAAAGCCCAAAAAACAGTCAATTTTTTGAAATCTGAGCTTTCCCTGAGGAGATAGACCAAAGTGTCTCTCAGAATTGGCTGTAGGGCTCAATTCAACCAGAAAACTTAACTTTTGACACACAGCTCAGATTTGCAACACAGACACATATTCATGTTCCCCACGGTCTGAAAAAAGTGCAAAAAGACATTCATTTTTCAATAATGGCTTTATCTGAGGAGTTAGGCCAAAGGGCATCAGAATTGGCAGTAGGGCTCAATTCAACCAGAAAACTTAACTTTTGACACACAGCTCAGATTTGCAACACGCAGACATATTCATGTTACGCAAGGTATGAAAACACCAAAAACACACAATTTTCAAATCTGACCTTTCCCTGAGGAGTTAGACCAAATCTGTACCTCAGAATAGGCAGTAGGACTGCATTCAACCAGAAAACATAACTTTTGACACAGAGCTTAGATATGCAAAACAAACCCATATTCATGTACCCCCCCCCAGTCTGAAAAGCCCAAAAAACAGTCAATTTTTTCAAATCTGAGCTTTCCCTGAGGAGATAGACCAAAGTGCCGCTCAGAATTGGCAGTAGGGCTCAATTCAACCAGAAAACATAACTTTTGACACAGAGCTTAGATATGCAAAACAAACACATATTCATGTTCCCCACGTTCTGAAAAAGGGCAAAAAGACATTCATTTTTCAATACGAGCTTTCCCTGAGGAGTTAGACCAAAGGGCATCAGAATTGGCAGTAGGTCTCAATTCAACCAGAAAACTTAACTTTTGACACACAGCTCAGATTTGCAACACACAGACATATTCATGTTCCCCATGGTCTGAAAAAAGCGCAAAAAGACATTCATTTTTCAATACGAGCTTTCTCTGAGGAGTTAGACCAAAGGGCATCAGAATGGGCAGTAGGGCTCAATTCAACCAGAAAATATAACTTTTGACACAGAGCTTAGATATGCAAAACAAACACATATTCATGTACCCCCCAGTCTGAAAAGCCCAAAAAACAGTCAATTTTTTCAAATCTGAGCTTTCCCTGAGGAGATAGACCAAAGTGTCTCTCAGAATTGGCAGTAGGGCTCAATTCAACCAGAAAACTTAACTTTTGACACACAGCTCAGATTTGCAACATACAGACATATTCATGTTCCCCACGGTCTGAAAAAAGCGCAAAAAGACATTCATTTTTCAATACGAGCTTTCTCTGAGGAGTTAGACCAAAGGGCATCAGAATTGGCAGTAGGTCTCAATTCATCCAGAAAACATAACTTTTGACAGAGATCTTAGATATGCAAAACAAACACATATTCATGTACCCCCCAGTCTGAAAAGCCCAAAAAACAGTCAATTTTTTGAAATCTGAGCTTTCCCTGAGGAGATAGACCAAAGTGTCTCTCAGAATTGGCTGTAGGGCTCAATTCAACCAGAAAACTTAACTTTTGACACACAGCTCAGATTTGCAACACAGAGACATATTCATGTTCCCCACGGTCTGAAAAAAGTGCAAAAAGGCATTCATTTTTCAATACGAGCTTTCTCTGAGGAGTTAGGCCAAAGGGCATCAGAATTGGCAGTAGGGCTCAATTCAACCAGAAAACTTAACTTTTGACACACAGCTCAGATTTGCAACACGCAGACATATTCATGTTACGCAAGGTATGAAAACACCAAAAACACACAATTTTCAAATCTGACCTTTCCCTGAGGAGTTAGACCAAATCTGTACCTCAGAATAGGCAGTAGGACTGCATTCAACCAGAAAACATAACTTTTGACACAGAGCTTAGATATGCAAAACAAACACATATTCATGTACCCCCCCAGTCTGAAAAGCCCAAAAAACAGTCAATTTTTTCAAATCTGAGCTTTCCCTGAGGAGATAGACCAAAGTGCCGCTCAGAATTGGCAGTAGGGCTCAATTCAACCAGAAAACATAACTTTTGACACAGAGCTTAGATATGCAAAACAAACACATATTCATGTTCCCCACGTTCTGAAAAAGGGCAAAAAGACATTCATTTTTCAATACGAGCTTTCCCTGAGGAGTTAGACCAAAGGGCATCAGAATTGGCAGTAGGTCTCAATTCAACCAGAAAACTTAACTTTTGACACACAGCTCAGATTTGCAACATACAGACATATTCATGTTCCCCACGGTCTGAAAAAAATGCAAAAAGACATTCATTTTTCAATACGAGCTTTCTCTGAGGAGTTAGACCAAAGGGCATCAGAATTGGCAGTAGGGCTCAATTCAACCAGAAAATATAACTTTTGACACAGAGCTTAGATATGCAAAACAAACACATATTCATGTACCTCCCAGTCTGAAAAGCCCAAAAAACAGTCAATTTTTTCCAAATCTGAGCTTTCCCTGAGGAGATAGACCAAAGTGTCTGTCAGAATTGGCAGACCAAAGTGTCTGTCAGAATTGGCAGCCAGAAAACTTAACTTTTGACACAGAGCTCAGTTTTGCAGAAGAGACACATATTCATGTTCCCCACGGTCTGAAAAAGGGCAAAAAGACATTCATTTTTCAATATGAGCTTTCTCTGAGGCGTTAGACCAAAGTGTCTCTCAGAATTGGCTGTAGGGCTCAATTCAACCAGAAAACTTAACTTTTGACACACAGCTCAGATTTGCAACACAGACACATATTCATGTTCCCCACGGTCTGAAAAAAGTGCAAAAAGACATTCATTTTTCAATAATGGCTTTATCTGAGGAGTTAGGCCAAAGGGCATCAGAATTGGCAGTAGGGCTCAATTCAACCAGAAAACTTAACTTTTGACACACAGCTCAGATTTGCAACACGCAGACATATTCATGTTACGCAAGGTATGAAAACACCAAAAACACACAATTTTCAAATCTGACCTTTCCCTGAGGAGTTAGACCAAATCTGTACCTCAGAATAGGCAGTAGGACTGCATTCAACCAGAAAACATAACTTTTGACACAGAGCTTAGATATGCAAAACAAACCCATATTCATGTACCCCCCCCCAGTCTGAAAAGCCCAAAAAACAGTCAATTTTTTCAAATCTGAGCTTTCCCTGAGGAGATAGACCAAAGTGCCGCTCAGAATTGGCAGTAGGGCTCAATTCAACCAGAAAACATAACTTTTGACACAGAGCTTAGATATGCAAAACAAACACATATTCATGTTCCCCACGTTCTGAAAAAGGGCAAAAAGACATTCATTTTTCAATACGAGCTTTCCCTGAGGAGTTAGACCAAAGGGCATCAGAATTGGCAGTAGGTCTCAATTCAACCAGAAAACTTAACTTTTGACACACAGCTCAGATTTGCAACACACAGACATATTCATGTTCCCCATGGTCTGAAAAAAGCGCAAAAAGACATTCATTTTTCAATACGAGCTTTCTCTGAGGAGTTAGACCAAAGGGCATCAGAATGGGCAGTAGGGCTCAATTCAACCAGAAAATATAACTTTTGACACAGAGCTTAGATATGCAAAACAAACACATATTCATGTACCCCCCAGTCTGAAAAGCCCAAAAAACAGTCAATTTTTTCAAATCTGAGCTTTCCCTGAGGAGATAGACCAAAGTGTCTCTCAGAATTGGCAGTAGGGCTCAATTCAACCAGAAAACTTAACTTTTGACACACAGCTCAGATTTGCAACATACAGACATATTCATGTTCCCCACGGTCTGAAAAAAGCGCAAAAAGACATTCATTTTTCAATACGAGCTTTCTCTGAGGAGTTAGACCAAAGGGCATCAGAATTGGCAGTAGGTCTCAATTCATCCAGAAAACATAACTTTTGACAGAGATCTTAGATATGCAAAACAAACACATATTCATGTACCCCCCAGTCTGAAAAGCCCAAAAAACAGTCAATTTTTTGAAATCTGAGCTTTCCCTGAGGAGATAGACCAAAGTGTCTCTCAGAATTGGCTGTAGGGCTCAATTCAACCAGAAAACTTAACTTTTGACACACAGCTCAGATTTGCAACACAGAGACATATTCATGTTCCCCACGGTCTGAAAAAAGTGCAAAAAGGCATTCATTTTTCAATACGAGCTTTCTCTGAGGAGTTAGGCCAAAGGGCATCAGAATTGGCAGTAGGGCTCAATTCAACCAGAAAACTTAACTTTTGACACACAGCTCAGATTTGCAACACGCAGACATATTCATGTTACGCAAGGTACGAAAACACCAAAAACACACAATTTTCAAATCTGACCTTTCCCTGAGGAGTTAGACCAAATCTGTATCTCAGAATAGGGAGTAGGACTGCATTCAACCAGAAAACATAACTTTTGACACAGAGCTTAGATATGCAAAACAAACACATATTCATGTACCCCCCAGTCTGAAAAGCCCAAAAAACAGTCAATTTTTTCAAATCTGAGCTTTCCCTGAGGAGATAGACCAAAGGGCATCAGAATTGGCAGTAGGGCTCAATTCAGCCAGAAAACTTAACTTTTGACACAGAGCTCAGTTTTTCAGAAGAAACACATATTCATGTTCCCCACGGTCTGAAAAAGGGCAAAAAGACATTCATTTTTCAATACGAGCTTTCTCTGAGGAGTTAGACCAAAGGGCATCAGAATTGGCAGTAGGTCTCAATTCAACCAGAAAACATAACTTTTGACAGAGATCTTAGATATGCAAAACAAACACATTTTCATGTACCCCCCAGTCTGAAAAGCCCAAAAAACAGTCAATTTTTTGAAATCTGAGCTTTCCCTGAGGAGATAGACCAAAGTGTCTCTCAGAATTGGCTGTAGGGCTCAATTCAACCAGAAAACTTAACTTTTGACACACAGCTCAGATTTGCAACACGCAGACATATTCATGTTACGCAAGGTACGAAAACACCAAAAACACACAATTTTCAAATCTGACCTTTCCCTGAGGAGTTAGACCAAATCTGTATCTCAGAATAGGCAGTAGGACTGCATTCAACAAGAAAACATAAATTTTGACACAGAGCTTAGATATGCAAAACAAACACATATTCATGTACCCCCCAGTCTGAAAAGCCCAAAAAACAGTCAATTTTTTCAAATCTGAGCTTTCCCTGAGGAGATAGACCAAAGGGCATCAGAATTGGCAGTAGGGCTCAATTCAGCCAGAAAACTTAACTTTTGACACAGAGCTCAGTTTTGCAGAAGAAACACATATTCATGTTCCCCACGGTCTGAAAAAGGGCAAAAAGACATTCATTTTTCAATACGAGCTTTCTCTGAGGAGTTATACCAAAGGGCATCAGAATTGGCAATAGCTCTCAATTCAACCAGAAAACATAACTTTTGACAGAGATCTTAGATATGCAAAACAAACACATATTCATGTACCCCCCAGTCTGAAAAGCCCAAAAAACAGTCAATTTTTTGAAATCTGAGCTTTCCCTGAGGAGATAGACCAAAGTGTCTCTCAGAATTGGCTGTAGGGCTCAATTCAACCAGAAAACTTAACTTTTGACACACAGCTCAGATTTGCAACACAGAGACATATTCATGTTCCCCACGGTCTGAAAAAAGCGCAAAAAGACATTCATTTTTCAATACGAGCTTTCTCTGAGGAGATAGGCCAAAGGGCATCAGAATTGGCAGTAGGGCTCAATTCAACCAGAAAACTTAACTTTTGACACACAGCTCAGATTTGCAACACGCAGACATATTCATGTTACGCAAGGTATGAAAACACCAAAAACACACCATTTTCAAATCTGACCTTTCCCTGAGGAGTTAGACCAAATCTGTACCTCAGAATAGGCAGTAGGACTGCATTCAACCAGAAAACATAACTTTTGACACAGAGCTTAGATATGCAAAACAAACACATATTCATGTACCCCCCCAGTCTGAAAAGCCCAAAAAACAGTCAATTTTTTCAAATCTGAGCTTTCCCTGAGGAGATAGACCAAAGTGCCGCTCAGAATTGGCAGTAGGGCTCAATTCAACCAGAAAACATAACTTTTGACACAGAGCTTAGATATGCAAAACAAACACATATTCATGTTCCCCACGTTCTGAAAAAGGGCAAAAAGACATTCATTTTTCAATACGAGCTTTCCCTGAGGAGTTAGACCAAAGGGCATCAGAATTGGCAGTAGGTCTCAATTCAACCAGAAAACTTAACTTTTGACACACAGCTCAGATTTGCAACACACAGACATATTCATGTTCCCCACGGTCTGAAAAAAGCGCAAAAAGACATTCATTTTTCAATACGAGCTTTCTCTGAGGAGTTAGACCAAAGGGCATCAGAATGGGCAGTAGGGCTCAATTCAACCAGAAAATATAACTTTTGACACAGAGCTTAGATATGCAAAACAAACACATATTCATGTACCCCCCAGTCTGAAAAGCCCAAAAAACAGTCAATTTTTTCCAAATCTGAGCTTTCCCTGAGGAGATAGACCAAAGTGTCTGTCAGAATTGGCAGACCAAAGTGTCTGTCAGAATTGGCAGCCAGAAAACTTAACTTTTGACACAGAGCTCAGTTTTGCAGAAGAGACACATATTCATGTTCCCCACGGTCTGAAAAAGGGCAAAAAGACATTCATTTTTCAATATGAGCTTTCTCTGAGGCGTTAGACCAAAGGGCATCAGAATTGGCAGTAGGTCTCAATTCAACCAGAAAACATAACTTTTGACAGAGATCTTAGATATGCAAAACAAACACATATTCATGTACCCCCCAGTCTGAAAAGCCCAAAAAACAGTCAATTTTTTCAAATCTGAGCTTTCCCTGAGGAGATAGACCAAAGTGTCTCTCAGAATTGGCTGTAGGGCTCAATTCAACCAGAAAACTTAACTTTTGACACACAGCTCAGATTTGCAACACAGACACATATTCATGTTCCCCACGGTCTGAAAAAAGTGCAAAAAGACATTCATTTTTCAATAATGGCTTTCCCTGAGGAGTTAGACCAAAGGGCATCAGAATTGGCAGTAGGTCTCAATTCAACCAGAAAACTTAACTTTTGACACACAGCTCAGATTTGCAACACACAGACATATTCATGTTCCCCACGGTCTGAAAAAAGCGCAAAAAGACATTCATTTTTCAATACGAGCTTTCTCTGAGGAGTTAGACCAAAGGGCATCAGAATGGGCAGTAGGCTCAATTCAACCAGAAAATATAACTTTTGACACAGAGCTTAGATATGCAAAACAAACACATATTCATGTACCCCCCAGTCTGAAAAGCCCAAAAAACAGTCAATTTTTTCAAATCTGAGCTTTCCCTGAGGAGATAGACCAAAGTGTCTCTCAGAATTGGCAGTAGGGCTCAATTCAACCAGAAAACTTAACTTTTGACACACAGCTCAGATTTGCAACATACAGACATATTCATGTTCCCCACGGTCTGAAAAAAGTGCAAAAAGACATTCATTTTTCAATACGAGCTTTCTCTGAGGAGTTAGACCAAAGGCATCAGAATTGGCAGTAGGGCTCAATTCAACCAGAAAATATAACTTTTGACACAGAGCTTAGATATGCAAAACAAACACATATTCATGTACCCCCCAGTCTGAAAAGCCCAAAAAACAGTCAATTTTTTCCAAATCTGAGCTTTCCCTGAGGAGATAGACCAAAGTGTCTGTCAGAATTGGCAGACCAAAGTGTCTGTCAGAATTGGCAGCCAGAAAACTTAACTTTTGACACACAGCTCAGATTTGCAACACACAGACATATTCATGTTCCCCACGGTCTGAAAAAAGCGCAAAAAGACATTCATTTTTCAATACGAGCTTTCTCTGAGGAGTTAGACCAAAGGGCATCAGAATGGGCAGTAGGGCTCAATTCAACCAGAAAATATAACTTTTGACACAGAGCTTAGATATGCAAAACAAACACATATTCATGTACCCCCCAGTCTGAAAAGCCCAAAAAACAGTCAATTTTTTCAAATCTGAGCTTTCCCTGAGGAGATAGACCAAAGTGTCTCTCAGAATTGGCAGTAGGGCTCAATTCAACCAGAAAACTTAACTTTTGACACACAGCTCAGATTTGCAACATACAGACATATTCATGTTCCCCACGGTCTGAAAAAGGGCAAAAAGACATTCATTTTTCAATATGAGCTTTCTCTGAGGCGTTAGACCAAAGGGCATCAGAATTGGCAGTAGGGCTCAATTCAACCAGAAAACATAACTTTTGACACACAGCTCAGATTTGCAACAAACAGAAATATTCATGTTACGCAAGGTATGAAAACACCAAAAACACACAATTTTCAAATCTGACCTTTCCCTGAGGAGTTAGACCAAACACATATTCATGTTCCCCACAGTCTGAAAAGCCCAAAAAACAGTCAATTTTTTCAAATCTGAGCTTTCCCTGAGGAGATAGACCAAAGTGTCTCTCAGAATTGGCTGTAGGGCTCAATTCAACCAGAAAACTTAACTTTTGACACACAGCTCAGATTTGCAACACAGAGACATATTCATGTTCCCCACGGTCTGAAAAAAGCGCAAAAAGACATTCATTTTTCAATACGAGCTTTCTCTGAGGAGTTAGGCCAAAGGGCATCAGAATTGGCAGTAGGGCTCAATTCAACCAGAAAACTTAACTTTTGACACACAGCTCAGATTTGCAACACGCAGACATATTCATGTTACGCAAGGTACGAAAACACCAAAAACACACAATTTTCAAATCTGACCATTCCCTGAGGAGTTAGACAAAATCTGTATCTCAGAATAGGCAGTAGGACTGCATTCAACCAGAAAACATAACTTTTGACACAGAGCTTAGATATGCAAAACAAACACATATTCATGTACCCCCCAGTCTGAAAAGCCCAAAAAACAGTCAATTTTTTCAAATCTGAGCTTTCCCTGAGGAGATAGACCAAAGGGCATCAGAATTGGCAGTAGGGCTCAATTCAGCCAGAAAACTTAACTTTTGACACAGAGGTCAGTTTTGCAGAAAAAACACATATTCATGTTCCCCACGGTCTGAAAAAGGGCAAAAAGACATTCATTTTTCAATACGAGCTTTCTCTGAGGAGTTAGACCAAAGGGCATCAGAATTGGCAGTAGGTCTCAATTCAACCAGAAAACATAACTTTTGACAGAGATCTTAGATATGCAAAACAAACACGTATTCATGTACCCCCCAGTCTGAAAAGCCCAAAAAACAGTCAATTTTTTGAAATCTGAGCTTTCCCTGAGGAGATAGACCAAAGGGCATCAGAATTGGCAGTAGGGCTCAATTCAACCAGAAAACATAACTTTTGACACACAGCTCAGATTTGCAACAAACAGACATATTCATGTTACGCAAGGTATGAAAACACCAAAAACACACAATTTTCAAATCTGACCTTTCCCTGAGGAGTTAGACCAAACACATATTCATGTTCCCCACAGTCTGAAAAGCCCAAAAAACAGTCAATTTTTTCAAATCTGAGCTTTCCCTGAGGAGATAGACCAAAGTGTCTCTCAGAATTGGCTGTAGGGCTCAATTCAACCAGAAAACTTAACTTTTGACACACAGCTCAGATTTGCAACACAGAGACATATTCATGTTCCCCACGGACTGAAAAAAGCGCAAAAAGACATTCATTTTTCAATACGAGCTTTCTCTGAGGAGATAGGCCAAAGGGCATCAGAATTGGCAGTAGGGCTCAATTCAACCAGAAAACTTAACTTTTGACACACAGCTCAGATTTGCAACACGCAGACATATTCATGTTACGCAAGGTACGAAAACACCAAAAACACACAATTTTCAAATCTGACCTTTCCCTGAGGAGTTAGACCAAATCTGTATCTCAGAATAGGCAGTAGGACTGCATTCAACCAGAAAACATAACTTTTGACACAGAGCTTAGATATGCAAAACAAACACATATTCATGTACCCCCCAGTCTGAAAAGCCCAAAAAACAGTCAATTTTTTCAAATCTGAGCTTTCCCTGAGGAGATAGACCAAAGGGCATCAGAATTGGCAGTAGGGCTCAATTCAACCAGAAAACTTAACTTTTGACACACAGCTCAGATTTGCAACATACAGACATATTCATGTTCCCCACGGTCTGAAAAAAATGCAAAAAGACATTCATTTTTCAATACGAGCTTTCTCTGAGGAGTTAGACCAAAGGGCATCAGAATTGGCAGTAGGGCTCAATTCAACCAGAAAATATAACTTTTGACACAGAGCTTAGTTATGCAAAACAAACACATATTCATGTACCTCCCAGTCTGAAAAGCCCAAAAAACAGTCAATTTTTTTCCAAATCTGAGCTTTCCCTGAGGAGATAGACCAAAGTGTCTGTCAGAATTGGCAGACCAAAGTGTCTGTCAGAATTGGCAGCCAGAAAACTTAACTTTTGACACAGAGCTCAGTTTTGCAGAAGAAACACATATTCATGTTCCCCACGGTCTGAAAAAGGGCAAAAAGACATTTATTTTTCAATATGAGCTTTCTCTGAGGCGTTAGACCAAAGGGCATCAGAATTGGCAGTAGGTCTCAATTCAACCAGAAAACATAACTTTTGACAGAGATCTTAGATATGCAAAACAAACACATATTCATGTACCCCCCAGTCTGAAAAGCCCAAAAAACAGTCAATTTTTTGAAATCTGAGCTTTCCCTGAGGAGATAGACCAAAGGGCATCAGAATTGGCAGTAGGGCTCAATTCAACCAGAAAACATAACTTTTGACACACAGCTCAGATTTGCAACAAACAGACATATTCATGTTACGCAAGGTATGAAAACACCAAAAACACACAATTTTCAAATCTGACCTTTCCCTGAGGAGTTAGACCAAACACATATTCATGTTCCCCACAGTCTGAAAAGCCCAAAAAACAGTCAATTTTTTCAAATCTGAGCTTTCCCTGAGGAGATAGACCAAAGTGTCTCTCAGAATTGGCTGTAGGGCTCAATTCAACCAGAAAACTTAACTTTTGACACACAGCTCAGATTTGCAACACAGAGACATATTCATGTTCCCCACGGACTGAAAAAAGCGCAAAAAGACATTCATTTTTCAATACGAGCTTTCTCTGAGGAGATAGGCCAAAGGGCATCAGAATTGGCAGTAGGGCTCAATTCAACCAGAAAACTTAACTTTTGACACACAGCTCAGATTTGCAACACGCAGACATATTCATGTTACGCAAGGTACGAAAACACCAAAAACACACAATTTTCAAATCTGACCTTTCCCTGAGGAGTTAGACCAAATCTGTATCTCAGAATAGGCAGTAGGACTGCATTCAACCAGAAAACATAACTTTTGACACAGAGCTTAGATATGCAAAACAAACACATATTCATGTACCCCCCAGTCTGAAAAGCCCAAAAAACAGTCAATTTTTTCAAATCTGAGCTTTCCCTGAGGAGATAGACCAAAGGGCATCAGAATTGGCAGTAGGGCTCAATTCAACCAGAAAACTTAACTTTTGACACACAGCTCAGATTTGCAACATACAGACATATTCATGTTCCCCACGGTCTGAAAAAAATGCAAAAAGACATTCATTTTTCAATACGAGCTTTCTCTGAGGAGTTAGACCAAAGGGCATCAGAATTGGCAGTAGGGCTCAATTCAACCAGAAAATATAACTTTTGACACAGAGCTTAGTTATGCAAAACAAACACATATTCATGTACCTCCCAGTCTGAAAAGCCCAAAAAACAGTCAATTTTTTTCCAAATCTGAGCTTTCCCTGAGGAGATAGACCAAAGTGTCTGTCAGAATTGGCAGACCAAAGTGTCTGTCAGAATTGGCAGCCAGAAAACTTAACTTTTGACACAGAGCTCAGTTTTGCAGAAGGAACACATATTCATGTTCCCCACGGTCTGAAAAAGGGCAAAAAGACATTTATTTTTCAATATGAGCTTTCTCTGAGGCGTTAGACCAAAGGGCATCAGAATTGGCAGTAGGTCTCAATTCAACCAGAAAACATAACTTTTGACAGAGATCTTAGATATGCAAAACAAACACATATTCATGTACCCCCCCAGTCTGAAAAGCCCAAAAAACAGTCAATTTTTTGAAATCTGAGCTTTCCCTGAGGAGATAGACCAAAGTGTCTCTCAGAATTGGCTGTAGGGCTCAATTCAACCAGAAAACTTAACTTTTGACACACAGCTCAGATTTGCAACACAGACACATATTCATGTTCCCCACGGTCTGAAAAAAGTGCAAAAAGACATTCATTTTTCAATAATGGCTTTATCTGAGGAGTTAGGCCAAAGGGCATCAGAATTGGCAGTAGGGCTCAATTCAACCAGAAAACTTAACTTTTGACACACAGCTCAGATTTGCAACACGCAGACATATTCATGTTACGCAAGGTATGAAAACACCAAAAACACACAATTTTCAAATCTGACCTTTCCCTGAGGAGTTAGACCAAATCTGTACCTCAGAATAGGCAGTAGGACTGCATTCAACCAGAAAACATAACTTTTGACACAGAGCTTAGATATGCAAAACAAACCCATATTCATGTACCCCCCCAGTCTGAAAAGCCCAAAAAACAGTCAATTTTTTCAAATCTGAGCTTTCCCTGAGGAGATAGACCAAAGTGCCGCTCAGAATTGGCAGTAGGACTGCATTCAACCAGAAAACATAACTTTTGACACAGAGCTTAGATATGCAAAACAAACACATATTCATGTACCCCCCAGTCTGAAAAGCCCAAAAAACAGTCAATTTTTTGAAATCTGAGCTTTCCCTGAGGAGATAGACCAAAGTGTCTCTCAGAATTGGCTGCAGGGCTCAATTCAACCAGAAAACTTAACTTTTGACACACAGCTCAGATTTGCAACATACAGACATATTCATGTTCCCCACGGTCTGAAAAAAGCGCAAAAAGACATTCATTTTTCAATACGAGCTTTCTCTGAGGAGTTAGACCAAAGGGCATCAGAATTGGCAGTAGGGCTCAATTCAACCAGAAAATATAACTTTTGACACAGAGCTTAGATATGCAAAACAAACACATATTCATGTACCCCCCAGTCTGAAAAGCCCAAAAAACAGTCAATTTTTTCCAAATCT
>NW_027257154.1:0-40216 GCF_029215685.1 Pituophis catenifer annectens
CCCATGGAACAGAAGTTGCCTTCGCAAGTTGTGGGAGCTTCATCACTGGAGGCTTTCAAGAAGAGACTGGACTGCCATTGGTCAGAAATGGTGTAGGGTCTCCTGCTTGGGTGGGGGGTTGGACTAGATGGCCTACAAGATCCCTTTCAACTCTATTAATCCGCTAATCTGTTAAAATAGCTTTGAGATTTGCAAAAAATCTAGTCAACCATTAGATGGCGAGACAGAGTTAGAGTTCTCCACCTGCCTTTACTGCCATCTAGTGGCTGCTCCACATTTTGCACCACAGATCTATCTGTACAGTCCTTAATATTCTGTTTCCAACAGCATATGGTAGATCGATATTTTCATCAAGCAAATGACTGCAGCCACCAATAATTCTCTTATTGACCAAGGGAATATTATCCCTACATGGGTGTCATTTTGATTCAGATGCTTATCAACTCTCTACACCCCTCCATGTTTCAACAAATTTGGACACAATCCTTGGGATCTCTTTGCAAATGCCTTTTTGACTTTCCAAACCATAAATAATTCGTGCCGACCAAAAATTGTCCACTTCAGCAATTCCTCATCTTCTTTTTGTTTCAGCAAATCGCAATACAGTAATTGAAAAGTGTTTGCCAACAATCTCATAAGCAAGCTATTGTTAGGGATTTTGAACCTAGGCTCTGGGGGAACAAGAATCAAAGCTATATATTGAGTGGCCGTTAAAAGCAGAGCTAACTCGAATAATTTATTATTGCCACTCACAAACATGTTGTACTTATTGCCATGTGTTTATTGGCTCCTTCCAAAGCAACGTTAACTGTGAATAATAATGATATTGGATATGATACTGAAAAGATAGATTGAATTATAATTTTATTGTCAGGTTTCGATGCTATCTCAAAATAAATGAATTTCCAAACTGCCGATCTTTAAGGAAATTTTCTCTTTATTGAGCATAGTGATCTGTCCCTGACTCTTTCGCGGTCAGCACTGACCTTTGCCCCCCAAGCCCTCCCTTTCCAATCCCCAATTCTCTGCATCTCATTGGCTATCTTCCAAGCCACTCTCCTCATCCCATCTCCATCAGATCACAGGAATGTCCCCCCCTCCTCCCATCTCCGAGGAAACAGAATCTTCAAAGGAATTAAGTAGGCAAAAGTTCAAGCTTCTCCTCTCCTTTGATATGGCAGCGCTGGAACGCTGACAGTTATCTTTCCCAAAGATGCTTTTTTTTTCCGGAGACAACTGGACTTTCTGTTTTTTTTTTTCTTTTGAAGACGTTTCACTTCTCATCCAAGAAGCTTCTTCAGCTCTGACAGGACGGTGGGGAATGGAAGGATTTATATTCCTTGCAGACAGTTGGTAATTTGCATCTTTTTAGAGCAGCGGTCACCAACTGGTGGTCCGTGGACAACTGGTGGTCCGCGAGAAAATTTTGGTGGTCTGCAGAAAAATTATTTGCACTAAATTAGGGGTTCTCAAACTACGACCAGATATGTGCAATGAACGTTTATGTTGCTGCAGAGAGTCTCCCTCTATGGGGTCTTTTTGTGTGGGTCGGAGGGGGGCAGAAATTCTGACTTGGGGTCTGCTTCAGCCTCCTGATGGGGGGCTTTGGGTGAAGGCTGGAGAGAAGTGCCGCTGGTGGCGAAGATCCGGAGGGCCTTGTTCCAGTGGGACTGCATCATGGCCTGGAACTGGCTGAACCTCCAGGCACTGGTACCTGGCCTTGCACTCCTGCAGGTCTTCCCTCTGCTTGGAAAGCCTATGCTCCTAGTCCTCAGTGAGGTGCTTCTGCTGAGCCTCCTTCTCGGTCAGATCCAATTTGAACTGAGCCAGCTGTTTTGCCAACTCTTTCTCATGGTGGCTGCTTAGCTCCAACAACTGCTTCCTGTTGGGGCCCTAAGGAGCCCGGGTGGGGAGGTGAAGAGTGACTGGCAGGGGAGGGGCGAGGAGAGGCTGGCAAGGTGCTCCTTGACGTGAATGACATTGAGTTGACATTGAGTTGACCACGCCCACCCAGTCACATGACCACCTAGCCACGCCCATCCAGCCAGTCATTAAGCAGATCATATTAGTGGTCCACGGGATTTAAAATTATGAAGTTAGTGGTCCCTGAGGTCCGAAAGAGAGGGGGAGAGAGAGAGACATAGAGAGATAAAGAGAGAGCGGGAGAGAGAGACATATACAGAGAGAGGGGAGAGAGAGACATAGAGAGATACAGAAAGGGGGAGAGAGAGACATATACAGAGAGAGGGGAGAGAGAGACATAGAGAGATAAAGAGAGAGCGGGAGAGAGAGACATATACAGAGAGAGGGGAGAGAGAGACATAGAGAGATACAGAAAGGGGGAGAGAGAGACATATACAGAGAGAGGGGAGAGAGAGACATAGAGAGATACAGAGAGAGGGGGAGAGAGAGACATATACAGAGAGAGGGGAGAGAGAGACATAGAGAGATACAGAGAGAGGGGGAGAGAGAGACATATACAGAGAGAGGGGAGAGAGAGACATAGAGAGATACAGAGAGAGGGGGAGAGAGAGAGACAGAGAGAGATACAGAGAGAGAGGGAGGGAGGGGAGGGAGGGAGGGAGGGAGGGAGGGGAGAGAGAGAGATGTCAAAAGGGTTTTGTGGCTCCCGGTGTTTTCTTTTCTGTGGGAAATGGGTCCAAATGGCTCCTTAAGTATTTAAGGTTGCAGCCCCCTGTCCTAGGTCAAGGACCATCCGTGCAATAAAATTACAAAAACCCGCAAAGGGCAGATTAATGGACCGTTCAGTGTTTTTCTGCCCTTTAGTTTTCTATGTTTCTGACTTATATTGGAAAAATTCTACCTTTTTGTGGCATTGCAACCTTTCATCTCCTCCACAATCAGCTTCTGCCCTTTGGACAGTCAGGGAGGAAAATAAATAAATCTTAGTTCTAAAGAGGTAACCATGTTACTCTTCCAGCAAAAAAAGGAAAAAAAAGGGGGGGGAAAAACCACAAGCGTCTTGTGACGTTTTAAGGACCCACAGATTTATCGTAGCAAAAAGCTTTCCTGGACAGAATGGGCTCTTTGTCCATGAGAAATTACGCTGCAGTAAATCTCTTGCTCTCCATTCGTTATTAAATAAAAGAAAGTGAATAATACGTATTTACGTCTTTAGCGAGCGTTCGAAGTTACCACGGCGCTGAAAAAAGGGACTTGCGGCCGTTTTTCACACTTAACGACGGTTGCAGCAAGGTCACGTGATCAAAATCCAGAAGCTTGGCAACTGGCTTGTACTTATGACGGTGGGGTGTCACATGATCCCACTTTGCGACTTTCTGATGAGCCAAGTCAATGGGAGAAGCCAAATTCACTTAACAACCACGTTACTCACTTTTATGACAGTTGCAGGGTCCCGGGGTCACGTGATCCCCAGATTCACTTAGTGACCGTGTTGCTAACTTCACAACCGTGGTGATTCACTTAGCAACAATGGCAAGAATGGTCGTAAGCTTCACCACTGTCTCACTTAGCAACAGAAATCTTGGGCTCAATTTCGGTTTTAAGTCAAGGACAACCTGTGTTTCCCAGAGAACACCCTTCTGCTTCCGTGCTAGCCTCCAAGAGTAGAATAGTTAACAGGCCACGATTCAAACTCACATCCTATTTGATTGTTGCCTGTATTAGAGGGTGAGCGACAGGTACGATAGTCTATATCCATGATGGCGAACCTATGGCACGCATGCCAGAGGTGGCACACAGAGCCTTCTCTGTGGGCACGCGTGCCATCGGCAGCTTCCTCTTCTGGTTTCCAGCACACGCAGGTGCGCCCGCCAGCTGGTCTTTGCACCAGAAACCTGAAGATCAGCTGGCTGGCGAGCATGCGTGTGCCGGCCACACGGTGAAAACCCGAAGACCACCTGGTCAGGGATGAAATGCTCCCGGTTCTGACCAAATCTGACGATCCGTTAGAGCCCATGGTCTGTGGTTCAGCCATCCGGTAGTGATGGCGGAGCAAAGCTCCGCCCACCCGTCGCAGTGTTGTTACTTCCTGGTTTTAACCAGGAAGTAATGTGTTTTTTACCTTCTGCGCATGCACAGACGGTTTTGCACATGCACAGAAGGTCTGTGCATGCATGTGACGCGCGTGCGTGCACAAGCGAAGCAAGGAAGTGTGCACGGCGCATGCACTTCCAAACCAGTAAGGAAGGTAAGTAGATTTCACCCCTGTACCTGGTCTTTGGGTTTCCGGTGCTCCGGCGCACGTTTCAGTTTGGGCATTCGGTGCCAAAAATGTTTGCCATCACTTGTCTATATAGTCTATATCAGTGGCGGGTTGCCCCCGGTTCACACCGGTTCTATTGAACCGGTAGTAAAACCATCAGGAGGCTCCGCCCACCAACCCCGATGTCATCAAAATGCTTCTGCGCATGTGCAGAAGAGCGTGCACGCGAGCAAAGTGAGCGTGTGCGGCCCTGCTGCGAACTGGTAGTAAAGATAGGTAGAACCCACCCCTGGTCTATACACTAAATGAATAACCCATTGGGAACCCCGTATTAAAACAACTTACCTGACGTGTGGCCAGAATTGGAAAACAACATTTAATACGGCGTAGTACGTGAGCAAAATGGTTCGGTTGAGTTCAGTTGATGTGGGACTGATTGTGTGATGACCCGGGACACGGCACAGAGGCAACACAGTCAGCTGATAGTTCAAGCCGCCCCTTTATTGCTCCAGCTTTCCCCCAAACGCTCCCACATTTATGGCGAGTTCCAGAGCAAAGTGATCACACATGCACAGACACAGACACACATACCTCCAGTAGTCCAGCACAATGCTGTGAGCACAACGCCTGCAAAACAAGAAATCCAGCAGAGCAAGGGAATAAGTCAATGAGTCCAGGAAGCAAGAAATAAAGCAAGAAGTCTAAGAAACTTCAAATGTCGGCAACAGCACACAAAACTCCATGAATTCAGCGTTTGCTCCCAACAAATGCCTCTCCCCACGACGTCTCCTTAAGTCTCAGTCCCCAGGTGTGCCTTGTGAAGAGGGGCAGGGCCAGAGGTGGGTTTCAGCAGGTTCTGACCAGTTCTGGAGAACCGGTAGCAGAAATTTTGAATAGTTCAGAGAACCGGTAGTAAAAATTCTGACTGGCCCCGCCCCCATCTATTCTCTGCCTCCCAAGTCCCAGCTGATCAGGAGGAAATGACGATTTTACAGTATCCTTCCCCTGGAGTGGGGTGGGAATGGAGATTTTACAGTATCCTTCCCCTGCCACGCCCACCATGGCACACTCACCAAGCCATGCCACGCCCACCAAGCCACACCCATAGAACCAGTAGGAAAAAAATTTGAAACCCACCACTGGGAGGGGCACTCTCCTCCCGAGTAGTTGGCTGAATCTGCGCTGTTCTCACCTTCTCTCCACTCTCCGTGCTCGGAGATCAGGAGGTGATGGTCCCTGCTCATCGCCTGAGCTCTGCCTCTCCTCATGTTCACTGCTTAGCCTCTCTTGGTTATCCTGCCCCTGTTCCTCCCTGCCTACAAGCCGTCCCAATCCTGAAGGGCCCTGGCCTGACTTGGCCTGCTCCTCCCCATTTTCCTCCGAAGCCAACCCCTTGATCTCCATCAGCTCCAGCTCGTCTTCCTCCGCAGATTCAGGCTCCAATGGGGACATGACAGATTGGGGTAGATTGCAGGGGGGGATACTGAAATATGATTTTATTTTATTTTATTTATCTATATGTTAAATTATTGTACTTTATCCCAATCTCATTTTAAATTGTATATTTATTCCAATTTCGCTTTAAATTGAATGTTATTCCAATTTCACTTTAAATGGCATTTTATCATATTTTAGGAATAATTTGGCTTTGGAACTCTGCCACTTTGATATGGCCCGTGGGCTAATCAATAAACTAAACTCTAAGATCTCTGATTTTGACGTATGCTCTTTGAATTAAAAGGAACATGACTTTGATTTGGATACCAGCACATTTTCAACATCCTTGCCTGCAGAAGTTATGGGAGCTTCATCCCTGGAACCTTTCAAGAAGAGACTGGACTGCCATCTGTCAGAAATGGTGTAGGGTCTCCTGCTTAGGCGGGGGGTCAGACTAGATGACCTACCAGGTCCCTTCCAACTCTGTTCATCTGTTAATCCTGTAGAAGTGGGAAGTGACAAAATTAGGGCTTCTGGATATTGTCACGAGGATATTGTCATCGATCAGGACTATTAGCAATTCTTGGCACACAAGGGGTATAAATCCAGTCCAATATGATCATTTATCTTTCTGCCTCTCTTATTTTTTTAATATACAGCATTAATCTAAAGAGCCAGCTGGACAGCTGCCTGTTTTATTATATTTGCTTCAAAGGCATATTTTTTAAAAAAAACTGGGATCGGATTTCCAGTTTGGGTATCCATGCAACTTGGAAGCTCAGCAATTAGAGATGCAGCCTTTATTATTTTTACTTTAAATACTTTGCTTTTCTTTAATACACAGTCAGGGGTGGGCTTCAAAAATTTTAGCAAGGGGTTCTCTGCCCGGTTGCTGGGTGGGCGTGGCCATGGTGGGCATGGCTTAGTTGGCCTCCTGCACCACGGTGAGGGGGGCGTTTTTGCCCTCCCCAGGCTCCGGAGGCTTTCCTTGAGCCTCCAGGATGGCGAAAATGGCCTCCCCAGGCTCCAGAGGCCCTCTGGAGGCTAGAAACAGGCCTTCCCGTACTTCCGGTAGGCCGTTTTTCACCCCTCCGCGCATAGATAGATACATAGATACTTCCACACCAGTGGTAAAATCCAATTTTTTTTACTACCGGTTCTGTGGGCGTGGCTTGGTGGGCATGGCAGGGGAAGGATACTGCAAAATCTCCATTCCCACCCCACTCTAGGGCCAGCCAGAGGTGGTATTTACCGGTTCTCCGAACTACTCAAAATTTCCGCTGCCGGTTCTCCGAACTGATCGAAATTTCCGCTACCAGTTCTCCAGAACCTGTCAGAACCTGCTGGATTTCACCCTGTTACACATCCTGGACAAGTTCCCCTTTATAACTATATGGCTGTACCCTATTTCTCTGCAGTTGCCCCTGAAGACAAGCTCATTGCTTTTAGGAATAAATATTTCCTCTTTCCTCGCAGCTGTCTGGATCTCATTTTTATTTATTCTTGAGCAATCCTGGTAGAGTTATTCTTCTGACAGCATCCCTAGGACCTACTATAGAGATCCTTAATCCACAAGAAGTGTTAAATCAAATGAATGATCAAGTAAAGGAATATATATATCCTTGGCCTTCCCTGCTTAGTAGCATCCCTGTGATTTGATGGTTGCAACACAGAAAGCAGTAATTACTCCTCTCTTTCAATTTATGAAAATTCCGTTGCCCAACCTAACTTACATTCATTTCCCCCATCGTCTTCAGCCTGCGAAGCTACTCCAGAGCAAAACTATAAACACAATTTTTAAGCCTCTGCCCTACAGCAATAATCATAAAACACCGACAGTGCTAATGACAGCAGAGCAAATGTATTTGCATTTGATTGTGGTTCAGATTTGTTGAGCCATTAAAACAGACCGATTAAAATCAATGGGATTTAAGGTGGACGTCCCATAGATTTCAACATTCAGCAGCTACTCGGAATACCACCGAGTTAAGACTCATCCGCTGTTATCCTTACTACTATTGTGGCTATTATTTTCTGCCGAGTTCAAATACCTTTGTAGAAATACAGGACAGGGGAAGTAACCAAAAGCCAACCAGTAATACCCAATACAAAACAATGTTTATTTTAATTTCATTTTTCTCTTTGGCTTACAGAAGTTCCACAGTGTCATTTCTGTTTCTTGTGGCTAGAGTTTGTGCCTTGGATGTGAAGCCATATATACATTTCCTAAATAAATAAGATACCTCTGAAAGTCAGATGAATAAGAACTGTTTTTAATTTGGTAGCCAGTTTGGAAGTCTCTTGGTCTCTGTTGAGAGTTCACGACAGGGGTGAAATCCAGCAGGTTCTGGAGAACCGGTAGCGGAAATTTTGAGTAGTTCGGAGAACCAGCAAATACCACCTCCGGCTGGCCCCAGAGTGGGGTAGGAATGGAAATTTTGCAATATCCTTCCCCCAGGAGTGGGGAGGGAAAGGGGATTTTGCAGTATCCTTCCCCTAGGAATGGGGAGGGAATGGGGATTTTGCAGTATCCTTCCCTTCCACGCCCACCAAGCCACACCACGCCCACCAAGCCACGCCCACAGAACCAGTAGTAAAAAAAATTGGATTTCACCACTGGTTCACGATCACTGAAAAACCTTCTCTCTACCTGGTGGTTAAATTCAACTCTGAAGATATTTACACCTACAATAGGACATACATGTCTCTGGTAGATACTTAAAGTGGTCAGTTTTCTGTGATGGCGAACCTATGGCACACGTGCCAGATGTGGCACACAGACTCCTCTCTGCTGGCACACGCGCCATCACCACGAGTCAGATCTCCATGGCGTTTCTTTCATGAGCTTCTGTTTCCCGACGAAACAGAAGCTCAAGAAAGAAAAAGATCTTACCTCTTGCTGCACTGCCGGTGTTGGGATGCCCCACCTCCTGCCAGCCAGCTGATCTTTGGGTCTCTGCTGCACATGCACGCATGTTGACGCATGCACACATGCATGTTGGTGCATGCACATGTCCATGCATGCGCACACACCTTTTAGTTTGGGCATGCACATGCATGGACATGTGCATGCACCAACATGGGTGTGCAGTTTGGGCACCTGGTGTCTAAAAGGTTCGCCATCCCTGGTATAGGGTTTCCTGCCTGAGCAGGGGGTTGGACTAGAAGACCTCCAAGGTCCCTGTTGTGATCCGCCAGCAGCCTGCAGAGCTGACAGCAGAGTTGGACAGTGAGGAGGCTGGGGAGGAACATGGGCCAGTCCTGGAGTCCGGGGAAGCCTCGGATGAGGGCTCTGCGTCAGAGGCAGAGATGGGGCCAAGGCCATCTGGGAGTTATGTGCGAACTCCGGAGCCTCCAGAGTCGGACATCAAAGAGACAGAGGAACAGGGAGAGCCTGTTCCTAGTGCACGCATGCACAGAGCTGCCAGAAGGCAAGAACAGTTCAAACAAAAGGGACAACTCAGGAGTAAGGCTTGGAGATGATTGGCCCCTCCCATAAGACATAAAGGAAGAGCAAAGGCACGTGGGCCTTTGCAGGAAGCAACGTTGTGGATGGTGTCGGTTTGTAGTTTGAAGCTCCGTTTTTGACTCCGTTTTTCCGTGTGGCCGTGCCAAGATAATTGCCAATTAGGTCTTTGGCAGCGTGTCAAAGAAGATAAAGGTGGGTGTTTACCAGCTTTATCCGAAGGACTGTGGCAGACTTCTGTTGGGCTATTTATAAACTCTTGGTGATCCAGCACGTGCTGTGAATGAAAGGAATTCACAGCCGTTAAAATAAAATAAAAAGGGTTTTGCGACTAATTGTGTGCTTTTTACTATTTATTTTTATTTATTTATTTTTGCAATTTATATGCCGCCATTCTCCCGAAGGACTCAGGGCGGCTTACAACAACAATCAATAATACAAATCGCAAAATAACAAAATAAGTTAAAACCCCTTAAAAACCATATTTAAAATTATTACAGTTCGTGCAATTCCCTATATCAGGAATCCTAGATCCAACTCTGTTATTCTATTCTGTTCTATCCTGTCCTGTTCTGTTCTAACTTCTATTTTATTCTATTCTATATAATCCTATTCCAATTTCTGTTCTATTCCATTCCATTCCATTCTATCGCAGTGGGTCAAAAATGGTATAAATTTCCCACAGCAGAACTTAACGCCAAGTCAATGTGTTTGCAAGGGCAGCGGGAACGGCGGAGAGAAAACATTCAAATCTAAGTCTCGGCAAGAATTTATTTATGCATGTTGTGTATTGCCATTAACCTTTTATTGAGATGGTGAGCCCTGATGGAGATTTACAACCTACCGAAGCTCCAGGAATTCAGGGCTTGGGTGGTAACCGCTTCGATAAAAACGGAGTAATGCACCAAGAGGCACATATTACAGCCCCACATCCAATAAAAACAGATATGAGATAAAAACTCTATTAAAATGCTTAAATGTTTCGGCGTGCTGAATCTGAAAGATAAGACTATCCAAGCTCCATTGACCTAAACAGGAGGGCGGAGGAGACCACAGGAAAGGGCTAAAAAAATGACAAGGAAATGATGGAACATCCAAGGGTCCTGAGATTTGAAAACATAACTGACCAAGTGGGCAATTTCTAGATGGAAATGCAAAGGAACGAAGGAACAGCAGAAGGCTTCTGAGAGAAGCATTCTGCAACTGAGCTTGTACCCATTACAAAGGCCCCTAGAATGATAGCAGTAATCCAATATTTGAGGGGCTGCCCCAAAGAGGAAGGGGTCAACTTATTTTCCAAAGCAGCAGAAGGCAAGAGAAGAAGCAATGGATGGAAACTAATCAAGGAGAGAAGCAACCTGGAATTGAGGAGAAACTTCCTAACAGTGAGGACAATTAACCAGTGGAACAGCTTGCCACCAGAAGTTGTGGCTACTCCATCACTGGAAGTTTTAAAAAAGAAACTGGACAGTCATTTTTCTGAAGTGGTAGAGAGTCTCCTGCTTGAGCAAGAAAGTGGACTAGAAGATCTCCAAGGACCCTTCCAGCTGGATTCTTATTGACTTATTGATGGAAAAAGCCAACACAGTTCTAGGCTGCATAAACCGAGGGATAGAATCAAGATCACATGAAGCATTAATACTACTTTATAATGCCTTGGTAAGGCCACACTGGGAATACTGCATTCAATTTTGGTCGCCATGATGTAAAAAAGAAGTGGAGACTCTAGAAAGAGTGCAGAGAAGAGCAACAAAGAGGATTAGGGGACTGGAGGCTAAAACATATGAAGAACGGTTGCAGGAACTGGGTATGTCTAGTTTAATGAAAAGAAGGACTAGGGGAGACATGATAGCAGCCTTCCAGTATCTGAGGGGCTGCCCCAAAGAAGAGGGGGTCAAGCTATTCTCCAAAGCACCTGAGGGTAGGACAAGAAGCAATGGGTGGAAACTAATCAAGGAGAGAAGAAACCTGAAATTAAAGAGAAATTTCCTGACAGTGAGAACAATTAATCAGTGGAACAACTTGCCTCCAGAAGTTGTGAATGCTCCAACACTGGAAGTTTTTAAGAAGATGTTGGATAACTATTTGTCTGAAATGGCATAGGGTTTCCTGCCTAATCAGGGGGTTGGACTAGAAGACCTCCAAGGTCCCTTCCAACTCTGTTATTATTCTAATAAAAGGAAGACTGATTGAACGTTTGAAGGTCATGTCCATCAAGTCTGGGTCCCTTCCTCAACTAGATATAGATATAGATAGATATAGATATAGATATAGATATAGATATAGATATAGATATAGATATAGATATAGATATAGATATAGATATAGATATAGATATAGATATAGATATAGATATAGATATAGATAGATCACAAAGTATGTGATAGATCACGAAGAAATTGTTCAATAGATGACGCATGGGTAAAGACGCTCTGAACAAATGGAACTATCAATGTTGTGGCCCGCCAGCGGCCTGCACGGATCGTGGCTGATCCTGATGAAGAGGAGGCTGGTGTGGTGTCGCGCCAGCAGCCTTCACAGCCGGCGTTCGCGTTGAACAGCGAGGAGGCTGAAGAGGATGTGATGCCAGAGGCAGAGACTCAGCCAGGGCCTTCAGAACCTCCAGAGGTTCCTTCAAGTGGAGAGAGTGAAGTGGAGGAGCCTCTCCTCAATGCTCGAGCACTCAGGGCTGCCAAAAGGCAGGAGTGGCTACTCAGGAGGAGGAGGTCTACTCGAGAGTAGGGCTTGAGGATAATTGGCCACTCCCTTAGCCTATTTAAGTCGCATGCAGCTAGTGCGTTCTTGCTGGCAACAACTTGTATTATTATCAGAGTATTTTGGTTTATCATATCTTGTTTTCTGGGCTGGTTGCCAACCTTTGCCGGTCTTGTTTATTCTTGTTTCTTAATAAATTTGATAAGGACCGTTGGTGTGTGTCAATATCCTCGGAAGTCCGAATCTGTTCTTTGCTATTGTGGTGACACGCAGACAATGACACTTATGTACACCAGTGGTGGGTTTCAAAATTTTTTACTACCGGTTCTGTGAGTGTGGCTTGGTGGGCGTGGCAGAAGAAGGATACTGTAAAATCTCCATTCCCACCCCCCTCCAGGGGAAGGTTACTGCAAAATCCCCATTTCTCCCCAATTATCTGGGACTCGGGAGGCAGAGAATAAATGGGGGTGGGGCCAGTCAGAATTTTTACTACCGGTTCTCCAAACTACTCAAAATTTCCACTACCAGTTCTCCAGAACTGGGCAGAACCTGCTGAAACCCCACCTCTGATGTACACCTGCCATTTGTGTGCCCCAATCAGCAGACACTTCGGGACTTGATGGCAATGTGACAGAAAGCAATTCATGTTGCCAGTTTCTGGGCAAGATCAGTTTCATGTGTACACATTTTCATCTCTTACAGGTAATCCTCAATTTACAGCTACAATGGAGCCCAAAATCTCAGTTGTTAAGCGAGACATTTGTTAAACAAAGTTTTCCCCCAGTTGTTAAGTGAATCGTTGCAATCGATCCGTTAGGAACCTGGCGGTGAAGTGAATTTGGCTTCCTCCACTTGGACTTGGCTTGTGGGAAGGTCGCCCAAAGGGGATAACGTAACCTCGGGACACAGCAACGGTCGTAACTGTGAAACGGTTTCCAAGCGTCTGAATTTTGATCACGTGACCATGGGGATGTTGCAAAGGTCGTAACTGTGAAAAACGGTTCTAAGTCACATTTTTCAGTGCCGTTATAACTTTGAACGGTCAGTAAACGAACAGTCGTAAGTCAAAGGTTACCTACAGTATATTTTATATTTTACATTTCATGTCCTATAACAGTGATGGCTAACCTTTTTGCCGTCACGTGCCAAAAGTGGGGGGAGAGCAGAGGGATCGCACGCATGCGTGCCCACACCCATAATTCAATGCCCACCCATGCCTCGCCCTCCCGCACACATGCACGTGCTCCCCCTGTGCTCCCCCCACTTTTGGCACGCGATGGCATGGTAGGCCTGTTTTTCGCTCTCCCCAGGCTCCAGAGGCTTTCTAGGAGCCTGGGGAGGGCGAAAACACACACACACACACACCCAGAGGCCCTCCGGAGGCCGGAAACGGCCCATTTCCCGACTTCCGGTGGTTCCGGAAGGCCCAAAAATCAGCTGGCCAGCACACACATGCATGCTGGAGATGAATTAGGGCAATGCTCATGTGCCCTCAGATATGGCTCCGCACACCACCTGTAGCCCGTGTGCCATAGGCTCGCCATCACAGTCCTATAATGTACCTTATTTTAATTGTGGTGCTTGTGACACACACAAACAAACAAACAAACGATAGATCATGATTGAACGTCACGTTCCTCTCTCTTTCCCATCCTCCCGGTTCCGTCGGCGTTGTCATTTCCAGGGCATCCAAAGCGTTCGAACGATGTGCTTTTTTCCACTTCCTCGGGAAGTCACGGCGTGTCAACTTGAGCGGGAGAAACGACCCATCGGAGCGCATGAATCAAAAGGGAATGCGTTTCCTCCTGCCACAATGAACGCAACTGTTCACAAGCATGAATTTCTCGGCTTTGAAATCTCAGCCCTTACACCTGTTTCCTTTCTTGTTGCGTTTGTAGGCACATCCAGTTTGTTAACTTCTCGAAGGCGCTGAGTTGTCGTTTCCAATGTTCATTACCGGCAACGGCAGACACAGGGCACTTGGCAATGAGCAATTTTCTCCCTGCCTCCGAGTAAAAATAAGGCAATTTAGCACGAAAGCAACGCAAACTGGAAAAGGCAGGGGGGCTAAAGGCCTGCGAACAGTTCAGGCACAGGGTGAGAAGCAAGCTGTGGATGCAAAGACCTTAAAAATGGCCTTCTCACCAGGCGTCCGTTTCCCCATATGGCATTTCCAAATCTGCGCCTCGAAGCAACTCATTAATCTTCGCATTCTTAGGTGACGAGACTTAAATAATACAACTCTGTGTAAGACTACGTGAGCCAAGCACCAGTCCGAACTATCCAGCTTGGCGGAGTCTCGCTCAGACACAACGGTGGGAAAAGAGGAGCTCGTCTTTTAAAAGTTGGTCTCCTCCGGGTCCCATCAGCTAAACAATGTCGGCTGGCGGGCCCACGGGGGAGGGCCTTCTCTGTGGCTGCCCCAGCTCTCTGGAACCAGTTACCTCCTGAGATCCGGCCCATCCCCACCCTATTGGCCTTCTGAAAAGCGGTGAAGATCTGGCTTTTCCGGCAGGCCTGGAGCCATTGATCTCGCTCTTGTGATCTGGTGAGATCCGGCCATGAATGGTGTGAATGAGTTTTTAATGTTTTTAATTTTTCAATGTCTTTTTATAATGATTTTTGAAATTTATTGTGAGCCGCCCTGAGTCTTCGGAGAGGAGCGGCATATAAATTTGATTAATTTAATTTAATTAATTAAAGTTCATGTAGTGAAAAGTTCACTGGGTAAACACAAGAACAGAGCGGGAAGGGACCTTGGAGGTCTTCTAGTCCCACCCCCTGCTCAAGCAGGAAACCCTATAAAATTCCACACAAATGGTTGTCCAATCTCGTCTTTTAAAACCTCCAGTGATGGGGCATCCACAACTTCTGGAAGCTGAAGTGTAGAACAGTAGTATAAAACGGTCATTTATGGCATTATGCAATTGCATAATGCTATTTTCTTGCCGGGATGATCTTTAATGATGATTCTCTCTTTGAAGGGTCCTTGGTGCTCTCTGAGCTTGGTTGTTTTCCTGCGGACGTCTCATTAACCAAATTAGGTAACATCATCAGTGCTGGTGACTAACACTCATGATGTTACCTAGTAAGAGCCTTGGTGGCGCAGCAGACTAAAGCGCTGTTAAGTAACACCAGCTGCCTGCAATTACTGCAAGTTCAAATCTCACCAGGCTCAAGGTTGACTCAGCCTTCCATCCTTTTGAGGTAGGTAAAATGAGGACCCGGATTGTGGGGCCAATAAGCTGACTTTGTATAAAAAAAAGAACACCGCTTAAGGGGGGCCGAAAGCCCTACTAAGCAGGTATACACAAAAGTATGAAGGCTATTGCTTAAAGCATTGTAAGCCGCCCTGAGTCTCCGGAGAAGGGCGGCATATAAATCAAACCAATCAATCAATCAATAAATAAATAAATAAATAAATAGTTGGGTAATGAAATGTCTGCAAGAAAACAACCAAGCTCAGAGAGCACCAAGGGCCCCATAAGTATCCTCCTCCTCCCTCTTTACTCCTTCTTTCCACAAACCCCATGCCCTTCTAGTACTGATGATGTTACCCAGTTTGGATAATGAAGCATTTGCAACAGTGGTGGGTTGTCCCCGGTTCGGACCGGTTCACAAGAAAAACCGGCGGGAAGCCCCGCCCACTGCCCCGGATGTCATCATCGACAATCTGCGCATGCAATTCCGTTGCGAACCGGTAGTAAAGATAAGTAGAACCCACCCCTGGTTTGCAAGAAAACAACCAAGCTCAGAGAGCACCAAGGATGCCATAAGCATCCTCCCCCCTCCTCCTCCTCCTCCTCCCTCCCTCCCTCCTTACTCCTTCTCTACACACCCCATGCCGCCCTAGTATTGATGATGTTACCTAGTTTGGGTAATGAAACAGCTACAAAAAATGAACTAAACTCAAAGACTGCCAAGGACCAATGAGCATCCTCCTCTTCCTCCTCCTCTTCCCTTTCCCTTTCCCTATGCGAACCCCACTTCATTCTAGCACTGATGGCATTACCTAGTTTGGTAATAAAATGTCTACAAGAAATCAGCTAAACTCAAAGAGTGCCAATGAGCATCCTCCTCTTCCTCCTCCTTCTCCTCCTCCTCCTCTTCCTCCTCCTCTTCCCTTTCTCTGTCTCCACAAACCCCACTTCATTCTAGCACTGATGACATTACCTAGTTTGGTAATAAAATGTCTACAAGAAAACAACTAAGTCCAGAGAGCACCATGGACCCCTCGTTTCAAACCCCGAGCTACAAATATTCTCCTTTCTAGACTTAGATATGTTGAGCTTTCAAAAACTTGTGAGGGGACATGACAGCTGTCTTCAAACCTTTGAAAGGCTGTCACATTGTAGAGAGTTGGAATTTTTTTTCCGCTTGCTCCACAGGGTAAGACTAGAACTAATGGGATGAAATTTCAAGGATGGAGATACAGAGTTGACACAAGGAACAACTTCTTGACAGAAAGAGCTGTCAATGCGTGGAATAGATGCCTTCACGGAGTGGTTTCTTCCCACGTTTTCAAACAGATGTTGGACAGTCATCTATCAAGGATGATAAAATGAATCCCGCAGCGTGCATGCAGAAATTTGGAGATAATGATGTCCTAGGTTCCTTCCAGCTCTCTTTATTTATTTCCTTGCTTACTTGCTTGCTTGCTTATTTATTTATTTCTCCAATTTAGACACCACCCATCTCGCTCTCTAAGCGACTGTGGGTGGTTTACCGATTAAAAAATACGGCATCTACGATCTCACTCCAGGTAAACATATATTTACACGGAATTAAAACAGAAGTTTTCAAATCTCTAAGATTTTGTAATGGTTTATTTTGACGCACGTCCCCGGAATCATTCCATTTTTATCTCGGGGAACAAAAATGAGAGACGCGTCTTCCAATTAAGCAAATCTTTGTTTTGCTCGGTGCTGAGACGTAGAACCTACCAATTATGCTGAAAATGTGAAAAACATGTAAAAGAGTTGATGAGTTACAAGTACAAGTAAGTAAACAGAGGCTAGACAGCAAGAGAAACTTCCTGACTGCATGAAGAGGTGCGTTTTCCTTTAGTGGAGATCTTCAGATACTCATCGGTTGGAGATGATATACATGTAGGCCTCTACTTAGAACTAAGGAGAAATTTCCTGACAGATAGAGCAATTAATCTGTGGAACGACTTGCCTCCAAAAGTTGCAAATGCTCCAACACGGGAAGTTTTTAAGAAGATGTTGGATAACCATTTGTCTGAGGTGGTGTAGGGTTTCCTGCCTGGGCAGGGGGTTGGACTAGAAGACCTCCAAGGTCCCTTCCAACTCTGTTATTCTAGTCTATTCTGTTCTGTTCTGTTCTATTCTGCATTCTCTTTCTATTCTATTCTACTGAACATTTTTAAAATATTGTAAGCTGCGTGGAATCATTATGAAGTTAGGCAGCCTTTGAAAAAGTGTAAATAAGGACTATTTTTTTAGAAGATCCACTCTAAACTCGAGTTAAGCCCCCTCTTGTGCTGGCTTTCACTTCTGCCTCCCTCAGCTGGATCTCAAGTTGAACTGGTCATTCAGCAAAAAAATCTCCAGCTTAAATAAAATGTTCATACTTGGTTTTCTTGCATGGTAATTTACTACATAAATCTGTCCCTAAAAACTGCTGAAAATCTTTTACCTTGAGTTGTCCCTTGCTTGCTTCTTTGCTTACTTCAGCAAAAAAAAAAAATCCACAAAAAACACCTTACTAAGTTTTGAGATGTTCTCTTATAGGCCATCTGGAATTATCAGCGTAAACTTGGATATTTTTTTGCCAAGGCTGTTTTTTGTTAACAGAAGCAGAAATAAGAAAACAAGGGAGCAAGATGTCTTCAGCTGGGTGCCAGCCAATATTGGACAGGATCTGAAGAGCAGAAAAGTTGTTACAATTCGCACCGTGAGCCAAAGCTGTGATGTTATTATATCTGGCTGTCTTAATCAACCTCTCCATCGCTTCTGGGTACCAACCCTCCCACGATCTCCACTCTTCGGGTGAATCGATACAAACCGGCTGAATACCACCTCTGATCATACACCAGCAGAAAAGATGCCGTCGATTTAAAAAGCACAGCAGCTCAATCGGAGCCTCTCTCTCTACCTATGTGAACAGCAAAGAAAACCTTGAAACAAAAAGCATAATACAAGTCAAGCATTCGATCCAATTTATTTTTACAGTCATAGACCGGAGACCAGAACAAATAAAAACACTCCGTGAAAAATATCCAGTTAAACAGAATACAAAAGTCTGTAAGAATCGAAGAGTAGAGGTGGGAGGATTTGATGGGGGTAGGGGAGGACATAAAAAGTTAGCACCTGCGTGACCGTATCCGTCAAATTGGAGAGCGCTCTAATACGGTGAACTGATGCTCATTAAACCTACTTTATGGCACCGGATGTTGCCTGACAAATTTTAAGCTTTGCTGCACAAAAAAAAATTGGCAATGTTCTCTCTTGCAGCGGGGCTAAAATCCCCACAGACATGTAGAATCGGTTTCTGCACCCTGAGTACAGAGGTGGGTATTCAGCCGGTTCGGGAAAACCGGATAGTGGGAACCTGTGGTCCACCCAACCTACCGGGTGCAATCCCGTCCTATATCGCTGTGTTTTTGACGCACGCATGTGTGGACGGCGCGTGTGAGTGAATTGCCGTGTTTTGTGATGCCACACGCATGCACATGTGCGCTTACATTTCCGGTGCTGCAGCGAGTCCGGTTGCTACAGTTTGTGAATCCCACCTCTGCCTGAGTATTTATGTAGTAATGGTGAGATGAGACTAGTATGTAGGATGGGCGCTGAGAAGCACACGCTCTGTGGTGTCTCTATGTGGTGAGGAAACATGTCCATAAACACCAACTAGCAGTCGGAAGGCAGGATGAAAGCTCTTTCATTTCCCAACATACGGACAGACTTAACCATGCCCATGTTTCCCTGAAAATAAGACCCTTTCTTATATTTATTTTTGTGTACATCAGTTTTCCTCTTCCCTGTGACATCTCGGTGTTATCTTCCAAAGTTCTTTCTTTTTCTGTATAGTTGTCATTCCTTCTCTCTTGATCCTTATCCAGTCCACTATATCAATTCATCACTAACATAATATTCAACTCATCACGTATTTTTACATACTTATATAATTAATCATTTATATCTCTTCTCCAGCCAATAATAAAAATCATTCCATATTTTAAAAATATTCTGAGTCTTCTCTATCTTTAATCATCAGAATTAATCTATTCATTTCTGCACAATCTAAGATTTTTTTTTTATTACTTCTTCTTCCAAAGGTATTTTCTCCGCTTTCCAATTTTGTGCATAGACAATCCTTGCAGCTGTTATTACATGTATTATCAGATAAACGTTTTCCTTACTAATTTTTTTCAGGTAGGATACTCGGTAGAAACAGCTCTGGTTTAAATTCGATACGTTGATGTATCATTTCCTCCAACCACACTCCCTACTAGCATGGTGATGATACCTAGTTGGGTAATGAAACGTTTGCAAGAAAACAAGCAAGCTCAGAGACGCTTCAGAATCTAAGGGACCGGTTTGGACAAAACTCAGCAGCACTTTTTCCTGCGGCTGCTGATAAAAATAAAAATTGCCAACATGATTGCCAACATCTGTTCTGCCCCAGCTACGGACCCCAAAGAACGCAGCACACACAAAATCTATACAAAGCTTATTTTACTCAAATAACTCAGTCTTTTTCAACCAAAGGTTGTTAATAAACTTTCAAACAGCCTACAAGAATCCTAAGATAAGGTAATCACAGTCTTACTAGGGTTGGCAGAAAGTCCAGAAGCAATTTTGCAGAGAATCCAGACGCGAAGGAGAGTGAGCTAAAGTTGTTCCCTGCAAATTGCTTCAGTCGGCGTTCCTTCTTAAATAGGCTAAGGGAGTGGCCAATTAGACCCAAGCCTTACTCTCGAGGAGACCTCCTCCTGAGAAGCCACTCCTGCTTTTTGGCAGCTCTGCTTGCCTGTGCATCGAGAAGAGGCTCCTCCTCTTCTTCCTCTTCACTTATGGGAGCTTCTGGAGGTTCTGAAGGCCCTGGATGAATCCCCGCCTCTGGCACCAACTCTTCTCCAGCCTCCTCACTGTCCGACTCGAGCGCCAGCTGCACAGGCTGCTGGCGCAGCACCACACCAGCCTCCTCGTTGGAATCAGCTACAATCTGCACAGGCCGCTGACGGGCCACAACAACGTCCAATGATGGACATGTCACAAGAAGAAGAAAGACCATTTCTGGTTGGGGGGGAGAGTATGGCTAACCCTTCCTCCAACCTTGAATTCTGCCAATGTCCCCCTTGTGCGAAGCCTCCAGGCATAGCTGACACAACGAGAGAAGCACCTGAAAATCCCCGCAGAAGGCAATTCCTTCATCTGATTTTTAAACCCAAAGCGAAAGGGGGTTTGAGACAACAGCTTTCCCCCAAGAGCCAAACAAACGCTAAAATATTCAAGAAGGAGAGATCCAGGTTTGCCCTCAGGCAAAGCAAAACGTCGAGCCTCAAAGCGGGAAGGCTTAGTGAGAAAAATCATCAAATAAAGTCCAAAGTGACCTTCAGCTACTGATAAAGGGGAAGAAAGAAAAAAAAACACTGCGCCGAGTCTTTTCTAAGAAAAGAAAAGCTTTCAGCTTTCTGTAATTAGAAAAAGTTGCGCCGGAAGAAACTGCAATTTTCCTGCCTGCTCGCTGAGTTGAAAAAAAAAACACCTTACATTTCGTCAATTTGTCTGACATCGGTGGTCCTTTCCAAAAGTACAGACAGTCCTGGATTTACAACCGCAATTGAGCCCAACATTTTATGCTGAAGAATTGGTTAAGTGAGTTTTGGTCCCGTTTTACGACGCATTTTTCTTGCCGCATTGGGTGGAGTGAATCACCGCCGTGGTTAAAGGAGTACATGGTCGTTAAGCGAATCTGACTCCCCCATCGACTGTGCTGGTCGGAAAGGGGATCAGGTGACTCCGGGGACACTGCCACGGTCATAAACATGAGTCAGGTGTCAAGCATCCCAAATGTCAATCACGTGATCACAGGGATGCTGCAACGGTCATAAGGGTGGGGAAAGAGTCATTCCATCCCGTGGTAACTTCGAACAGTCACTAAGCGAACTGTTCTAAGTGGAGTAGTAATAAAAGAAGTAAAGTAATGCGCAATAAATCAGCAAATTGGGTTGCTCGCCAAGGAACAGATGATCTAAAACTCAACACAGAATAAAAACCGAAATTGAGAACTGATAGAGAATGGAGTGGAGGGTTAAATCACACAAGTTAAATCATCAAACAGATAGATCTCACAATGCTGCCTGATTTCCATAAGCAGGAGATTTCTAACTGCCTTGTGCCCAGGCTAGTAGTCTACTAGCACTAGTAGCACTGATGATGTTGCCTTGTTCGGTTATGAAACTTCTGCAAGAAAACAACCAATGTCAGAGACCATCAAGGACTCCACAGTCATTCTCCTCCACCTCCTCCTTCTCCTCCTCCTTTCCACAAAACCCCACTCCCTTTAGACCTGATGATGTTCCCTAATTCGATCACGAAATGTCTGCAAGAAAACAACCACACTCAGAGAATACCAAGGGCCCTACAGTCTGTTGTGGGCCATCAGCGGCCCGTGCAGCTAGTAGCTGATTCTGACAGCGAGGAGGCTGGTGTGGTGCTGCGCCAGCAGCCTGTGCAGCTGGCACTCGAGTCGGACAGTGAGGAGGCTGGAGAAGATGTGGTGCCAGAGGCGGAAATTCAGCCAGGGCCTTCAGAGCCTCCAGAAGCTCCCTTAAGTGAAGAGGACGAAGAGGAGGAGCCTCTTCTCGATGCACAGGTGCGCAGAGCTGCCAAAAGGCAGGAGTGGCTCCTCAGGAGGAGGTCTCCTCGAGAGTAAGGCTTGGGTCTAATTGGCCACTCCCTTGGCCTATTTAAGGAGGAACGCCGACTGAAGCAATTTGCAGGGAATAACTTCGTTCCCATACCTTCATGTCTTGTCTTGCTTATCTTATCAGGTTCCTGCAAATTGCTTCTGGGCATTCTGCCAACCACAGTAAGCTTTTAGTATTATTCTTTGAATTCTTGGCGGCTGTTAATGCAATTAATTAACAGCCATTGTTGTAAAAAACTGGTTTATTTAGTAAACTAAGGTTTGAATGGACTTTGTGTGTGCTGTGTTTTTTGGGGTCCGTAGCTGGAGTAGAACACAGTCCTTCTCCTCTTCCTCCTCCTTCTCCTCCTCTTCCTTTTCTCCACAAACCCCACTCCCTTTAGAACTGATAATGTTCCCTAATTCAGTCATGAAATGTTTGCAAGAAAACAATCACACTCAGAGAACACCAAGGACCCCGCAGTCTTCCTCTTCCTGTTTACAAACCCCTCTCCCTTCTGGCACTGATAATGTTCCCTAGTTTGGTCATGAGACATCTACAAGAAAACAACCAAGCTCAGAGAGTCTTCACTGGCTCGAAATCTCCAGAGGATAAAAATGACATGTATCTGCTTGAGACAAAGGCAACAACATGAGGTCAGAGTATTTTTTTTTAAAAAAAGAAGCAGTTACCAAGGAATGTCCTTGCCACGATTAAAGGGATATGAGGATGAAATCACCGGTGTAGGGACAGATGACCCATCTGAGAACTCATCCTTGCAAGGATATTTATGTCAGATATTTATGCAAGATGTCGTCTGCGCAAATTTATTTTAATGGGGGCCTGGTATACTCTGGAAGGAGAGCACACATTACCTTCAGAAAGCATGTTCCCTCTTTCAGTAAAAGATTTGACAATCACAGAGTTGGGGACCCGGAGGTCTTCTAGTCCAACCCTCAGCTCAAGCAGAAGACATTAACCCCTTTGAGAAAATGTCTGTCTAATCTCTTCTTGAAAACTTCCAGTTTTGGAGCATTTATAGCTTCTGGAGGCCAGTCGTTCCACTGATGACTTGTTCTAACTCTCAGGAAATTTCTCCTTAGTTCTAGGTTGCTTCTCTCCTTGATTGGTTTCCATCCATTGCTTCTTCTCCTGCCTTCAGGTGCTTTGGAGAATAGTTTGACTCCCTCTTCTTTGGGGCAGTCCCTTAAATATTGGAACACCCAGGAAAGATTGGCCCACAATTAATAAAGATATCCTGCATATCTTTATTAATTGATTAATTAATTAATTGAAATTGGTTTTAAATTGAAATGTTTTAAATTATGGGCCAAACTTATTTAATTATTTTAAATCTATTTTAACTTCTGTGTACAAGTGTTTTACTTTGGCTGTTCACCGCCCTGAGTCCGAAAGGAGAAGGGCAGTATAGAAATCTGATAAAATAAAATTAAAATAAATAAATATACTAACTGCAACTAGAATTGTATTTGCGCAACAATGGAAAAATGATGATATCCTTTCCCCAGAAGTGGGGTGTGGAATGGGGATTTTGTAATACCCTTCCCCCAGAAGTGGGGTGGGAATGGGGATTTTGTAAATATCCTTCCCCTGCCATGCCCACCAAGCCACGCCCATAGAACCGGTAGTAAAATAAAATTTGGATTTCATCACTGGGAAAGAGTGTCTAAATTTTCCTCTCTGATTGCAAACTGTAGCTTTTCTTTCACCTTCCTTGGAAGAAAAATAATACAATGGTAAGTGCAATGCCAATCAAGCCTACCGTTGAGTAGAAATCACTGCACATATTTTACACTCTGCATAAAATCGGGAGTCTGGTAGCACCTTTTTTCCTGGCTAACACATTTTATTAAAAAGCATAAGCTTTCCTGAGCCGAGGCTCGCTTCATCAGATGCTGAAACTCACGAGAGCTTATGTCTTTCTCTACAATGTGTTTATTGAGAAAAGGAGCTTCTACACTTCCTCTGATTTGATTTCTATTTTATTTGCTACCGCAAACAAACAGCTTTCGTCCTACAATGTCAACATCCAGGCATGTCGCTTTACGATAAGCGAAAGCAGGGCAGAGGACACGTCATTTCGTAGGGGATGTCACGTTGACATCTCCTAACATCAGTACAGGTGTGTGTTATGAATACAAATCTACAAAACCCCTTGCAAGGAGCTAAGTACTCAGAAGAGTCCACTGCAACCAATTTTGTGGTCCCCATGCTACAAAAAAGAGGTTGAGACTTTGGAAAAGGTTCAGAGAAGAGCAACTAAAATGATCAAAGGTGACCCTGAGGACACACAGAGAAACCTCCAAGTGGCCTCAATGACCCTCTAAAAGGATGCAAATGTCCAACTGTCTGCAAGGAGTATAAATCCTTCAAATTCTCCACCATCCAGTCAAAGCTGAAGAAGCTTCTTGGATGAGAAGCGAAAGGTCTTCAAACAAAAACAAAGAACATCCAGTTGCCTCTTGAAAAGAAGCACCTTTGGGACAATCCTCTAGATGATGACAAATATGCAGTGGTGGGATTCAAATAATTTAACAACCGGTTCTCTGCCCTAATGATTGCTTCCAGCAACCAGCTCACCAAACTGCCCAGAAAGTTAACAACCGGTTCTCCCAAAGTGGTGCGAACTGGATGAATCCCATCACTGCTCTTACTCCTTCTCTCTTCTCTTCTCTTCTCTTCTCTTCTCTTCTCTTCTCTTCTCTTCTCTTCTCTTCTCTTCTCCTCTCCTCTCCTCTCCTCTCCTCTCCTCTTCTCTCCTCTCCTCTCCTCTTCCCTTCCTTTCCCTTCCCTTCACTCTACTCTACTCTACTCTACTCTACTCTACTCTACTCTATTCTACTCCTACTTCTACTCCTATTCCTACTCCTACTCCTACTCCTACTCCTACTCCTACTCCTACTCCTACTCCTACTCCTACTCCTACTCCTACTCCTACTCCTACTCCTACTCCTACTCAGTGGTGGGATTCAAGTAATTTAACAACCGGTTCTCGGCCTAATTATTTTTTCCAACAACCAGTTTGCCAAACTGCTCAGAAAGTTAACAACCGGTTCTCCCGAAGTGGTGCGAACTGGATGAATCCCATCACTGCTCTTACTCCTTCTCTCTTCTCTTCTCTTCTCTTCTTTTCTCTTCTCTTCTCTTCTCTTCTCTTCTCTTCTCTTCTCTTCTCTTCTCTTCTCTTCTCTCCTCTCCTCTCCTCTCCCCTCCCCTCCCCTTCACTCTACCCTACTCTACTTTACTCCTACTTCTACTCCTACTCAGTGGTGGGATTTAAGTAATTTAACAACCAGTTCTCTGCCTAATTACTTTTTCCAACAACCAGTTTGCCAAACTGCTCAGAAAGTTAACAACCGGTTCTCCCAAAGTGGTGTGAACCGGCTGAATCCCATCACTGCAGACTTGTCACCCGTGTAGCAACACCAGGATTTAGCTGTGTAATTCTGAAACACCAGGTGTTCCAGTTCATGCAGGGCTGTTTCTGCAGTGACTCGGGAGTTACTTAGACTTTCACACCATGCTGAACTCCATCTTCCCCGACATGCAGTTCACAGTGGAGGAAGAACGAGCCGGGCAATTACCGTTTTTAGATGTACTTGTCAACAGACAAGAGGATGGAAGCCTAGAAACCACAGTTTATCGCAAGGCCACCCACACTCCACCTCATTCTGAATTTCACACAAAAAGAGTTGCATCAGAATGCTGTATGGGAGAGTGAGAACCAGAGGTGGTATCCAGAGGTGGTTCAGACCGGTTTGGACGAATTGGTAGCAGAAATCACAGGTGGGCCTGCCCACTCGCCCCGGCTCTATGCTCTCCTAGTTAGGCACGTTTCTGAGGCCGGGTGCATGCCCAGAAGGTGGAAGGCGTGTGCATGCACTCACATTTTCAGTGCTGGGCAAACCAGTAGGTAAATTGTGTGAATCCCTCCTCTGGTGAGAATCCAATGTAGCACCCAGCAAGCCAAACAGCTGGAGAGTAGGGACCTTCGTGAACAATTCAAGCAGAAAAGGTACCCACAATCATCTGTCACAAGATGCCTGTGCAACAAAGAGGAGAGAGAGAAAGGAAGAAACAAGGTACAAGATCCCCTGCCATACATCAAAAACATTTTTGGAAGCTGTTGAATGCAGCTTCCAAGATCTGCAAGTGGGCATCGCACACCTGTCCAGAGGCTCTGGTCATATGAGGATCAATTACGCATTGTAAAGATTGCTTGAAGGTGGGAGATACTTCCAATGTAATCTATTGGATCCCCAGCATGGATTGCCCCTTTGATTATGTAGAACAGACGGGGAGGAAGCTAACCACCAGATTGCAAGAACGCAACTGGACGGTTAGATGAGGAGACCTGAATTCATGGGTAGCCTCACACTGCAATGAACAAGGACACACATTCAATTTTGCAGCTACTAAGATTGTTGGCCGAGCAGGTACAAAAACAGCCAGGGAAGTGATTGAAGACCGGGAAACGGGACTCTCATCAATCAACAGGGGTGCTGATTTACTACCGGTATATCAAGTACCATACGTTTCGGAGTATAAGACACACTTTTTCCCTCCTAAAAGAGAGTGGAAATGTTGGTGCATGTTATACACTGAATACAGCCATTTTTGGCCTCCTGAAACTCCGCCCCGCGTGTCCCATTTTTGCAAAAAATGGGTCAGTTTTCACGAAAAACAGGCCCATTTTTGGCCTCCCAAACCCCCACGTGTCATATCTTTGCCCTCCCCAGTGCCCAGGAGCACTCTGTAGGCCTCCCAAACCCTCTGCGCATCCTGTTTTTGCAAAAAAAATGGGACATGCAGAGAGTTTGGGAGGCCTGCAGAGTGCTCCTGGGGGCCGGGGAGGGCAAAAACTTTTTTTTCTTGTTTACCTCTTTGAAATCTTAATGCGTCTTATACTCTGGTGCGTCTTATAGTCCAAAAAAATATGGTACTTAAGATGCAAGAGGTTGGCAAAACAAGGAAACAACAGCCAATGACCGAAAAGCCAGCTATCAACACACCCATTTCGACATCTAAAAAGCCACGTACAACAAGCACCGTATAAATACCACACAGAGAACAGCACACATTCTGCAAGAGAGAAGTTCCCTGAAGATAGTACCTTGGTACTTGGTAGAGCCTTGGTAGTACAGTGGTCTAAAGCACCCTGTTATTAAGACCAGCTGCCTGCAATTACTGCAGGTTCGAATCTCGCCAGGCTCAAGGTTGACTCAGCCTTCCATTCTTTCTAAGGTAGGTAAATTGAGAACCCAGTTTGTGGGGGCAATAAGCTGACTTTGTATAAATAAATATACAAAAGGATGAAGGCTATTGCTTAGCGCATTGTAAGTCCTGAGTCTCCGGAGAAGGGCGGTATATAAATCAAATTTAAAAAAAAAAAGATGGGTTCCAGCACGAGTCCAATTTCTCGGAAGACAAAACCTCCGGTTCCAGGGACTGACCCAGATTGGATCCTGCAACATTATCCTGGGACACATACTATATATTTGCCTTCATTCATGAGAACTTCTTAAGTCTTTGTTCTTTGCAAACAACCGGTGATGGGGGAAATGCGAATTCCGATAAGACAGCAGAACCAGTGTTGTGCTGTTTCAAGGACAGAATCTGTACCGTAGAATAGAAGATGTAGGACAAAAGCCTGTTTTATCCTGCAGAAGAAAGGATAGTATTTGAAGTTCTCAGGTGCTTGCTCCAACGTTGTATGGTACCGAGGGAAAAAACTATTCTTGTGGCAAGTGAACCATGTTCCACATTAGTCTTCCCTGATCTTGAGAAAATGGTTTGACTAAACTCAAATGAAATCATACGATTGATCCAAATCAGGTCATCAGCATCAATCAC
Organism: Pituophis catenifer annectens; assembly: GCF_029215685.1. Taxonomy (NCBI): domain Eukaryota; kingdom Metazoa; phylum Chordata; class Lepidosauria; order Squamata; family Colubridae; genus Pituophis; species Pituophis catenifer. Next base: position 27,556 of record NW_027257154.1, read on the forward strand.
TTACATGAGAGATACTCAATTTTGGAGAATGATCAGTTTTGGATTATTCCTCCCTGTTCTTTATCATGATTCAGGATCCAGTATACAAGGCAGGATAAGAAGCAACAGATGGAAACTAATCAAGGAGAGATTCAACCTAGAACTAAGGAGAAACTTCCTGATAATTAGAACAATCTATCAGTAGAACAATTTCCCTCCAGAAGCTGTGGGTACTCCATCACTGGAGGATTTGAAGAAGAGATTTGTTGGGAATGTCATAGAGTCTCCTGCTTGAACAGGAGGTTGGACTAGAAGACCTCCAAGGTCCCTTCTGATTCTGTTATTCTGTTATTCTAGTCAAATCAATCTGTGTGGTTGCTAAGAGTTGGCAACAACTTGATGGAACATCTTCATCATCCTCGGATTAAAGAAAGCTTGCAAAATCACATATACGGATAAATAGTTGCTCTATCTTTCATCTTTCTTGCCAACTCTCTCACACACCTATGTATATGTATAAAACACACACTATATAATGTGATGTGTTGTTTATTGTTAAGCAAGTCTGTGGTCTGTCCTGATTTGCTGAATTATTTTGGCCTTCCCCTATGTGCTGTAATTCTTAGTTCATTAGTTTTGTTATTTTGTTATTTTGTTAGTTTGTTAGTTTGTTAGTTTGTTAGTTTGTTAGTTTGTTAGTTCGTTAGTTCGTTAGTTCGTTAGTTCGTTAGTTCATTAGTTTGTCAGTTCGTTAGTTCATTAGTTCTTTAGTTCGTTAGTTCGTTAGTTCGTCAGTTCGTCAGTTCTTTAGTTCTTTAGTTCGTTAGTTCGTTAGTTCGTTAGTTCGTTAGTTCGTTAGTTCGTTAGTTCGTTAGTTCATTAGTTCATTTGTTAGTTTGTTAGTTAGTTAGTTCATTTGTTCATTCGTTTGTTCATTCTTCCAGAAATTCCACTAAAGCAAGAAGTTTTATTTCATCACAACAAGACACAACTGTGCCTTTGACAGGGCTGCCCTCAAACTCCTTTACATTCCTAGGCGGTTGTTGTTTTCAACACACTTTATAACATTACAGGGAATACATTATCATAAATGCATTACAGGATATTGGTTATACCAGTAAGGAACGACGCTGAAAAATAAATGTTGATGATAAACTCACAACCTACGTTTTCCCAATCTAAGGGACAGCCTGGCTTTCGTTTCCTTCATCCTGTAATTTCATTACATGAATTTGAAATGAGTCACGGTGGCCCCAGATAAAAATATAAAATTGATCCATGTTTCCAATTTGTGCACCAGTCTACCCAATCATGCATTCATAACTGAACAATATCTTCTTCCTTTAAGTATATTAAATCATGCACTTTTGCAGACTATGGTGGATTGGACTGTGATCTCCTCCCAATGAGATCAACCACCGAAAGTTAACTTCCTTTATTGGACCTGAGAGCAGTCTTCCAATATTTGAGGGGCTGCCACGAAGAAGAGAGGGTCAGCCTATTCTCCAAAGCATCTGAAGTCAGGACAAGAAGCGATGGATGGAAGCTAACCAAGGAGAGAAGCAACCTAGAACTAAGGAGAAATTTCCTGACAAATGGAACAGTTTGCCTTCAGAAATTGTGGATGCTCCATCGATGGAGATCAACGTAAATGAGGAATTGATAGACTAACCTACCCAAGGTTCTTTCACTTCTGGGTCATAGACACTAGAGTCGCCTTCAGAGAGATGGGCAGTGTACAAGTTTGATAAACAAATAAAACAGGTATCCTTCACAAGACCGAATGGAAACCTACATCATACAGAATCACTGCTTTCTGAAAGTATCTGATCAGGAAATACGTAATTCATTTTCTCTTCCTCCTGCAGAAATCCATGACCGTATCCCTGTATCATCATTTGAAGGAGAAAGGAGAAGGAAGGAAGGAAGGAAGGAAGGAAGGAAGGAAGGAAGGAAGGAAGGAAGGAAGGAAGGAAGGAAGGAAGGAAGGAAGATCACTGTGAGAGAGAAAGTCATGAAAGAGGGAGGGAGGAAGGAAGGGAGGGAGGGAGGAAGGATGGATTACCACTGAGAGAGAGAAAGTCATGAAAGAGGAAGGGAGGGAGGGAGGGAGGGAGGAAAGGAGGGAAAGGGGGAAGGAAGGAGAAGGAAAGGAAGGAAGGAAGGAAGGAAGGAAGGAAGGAAGGAAGGAAGGAAGGAAGGAAGGAAGATCACTGTGAGAGAGAAAGTCATGAAAGAGGGAGGGAGGAAAGGAAGGAAGGAAGGATGGATTATCACTGAGAGAGAGAAAGTCATGAAAGAGGAAGGGAGGGAGGGAGGGAGGAAAGGAGGGAAAGGGGGAAGGAAGGAGAAGGAAAGGAAGGAAGGAAGGAAGGAAGGAAGGAAGGAAGGAAGGAAGGAAGATCACTGTGAGAGAGAAAGTCATGAAAGAGGGAGGGAGGAAAGGAAGGAAGGAAGGATGGATTATCACTGAGAGAGAGAAAGTCATGAAAGAGGAAGGGAGGGAGGGAGGGAGGAAAGGAGGGAAAGGGGGAAGGAAGGAGAAGGAAAGGAAGGAAGGAAGGAAGGAAGGAAGGAAGGAAGGAAGGAAGGAAGATCACTGTGAGAGAGAAAGTCATGAAAGAGGGAGGGAGGAAAGGAAGGAAGGATGGATTATCACTGAGAGAGAGAAAGTCATGAAAGAGGAAGGGAGGGAGGGAGGGAGGAAAGGAGGGAAAGAGGGAAGGAAGGAGAAGGAAAGGAAGGAAGGAAGGAAGGAAGGAAAGAAGGAAGGAAGGAAGGAAGGAAGGAAGGAAGGAAGGAAGGAAGGAAGGAAGGAAGATCACTGTGAGAGAGAAAGTCATGAAAGAGGGAAAGAGGAAAGGAAGGAAGGAAGGATGGATTACCACTGAGAGAGAGAAAGTCATGAAAGAGGAAGGGAGGGAGGGAGGGAGGAAAGGAGGGAAAGAGGGAAGGAAGGAGAAGGAAAGGAAGGAAGGAAGGAAGGAAGGAAGGAAGGAAGGAAGGAAGGAAGGAAGGAAGGAAGGCTCACTCCTATCTGTTCACTTGGTTCTTCATTTTAGATTGCCTATCATGACCAATGAATCTATCTTACCAGTGAACTGATGTAGTATTAAACCATTATAATTACATGAGTAACATCACAGCCACCATTGTAGTGAATGACAGGATGTTCTTTCCTTTCTTGCTTTATTCCTTCCTTCTTTCTTTCTTTCTTTTTTCCTCTCTCCTTCCATCCCTTCCACAAATTCACCAGTGGAAGTTTGAAAAGCTGGGCTTTCTATTTTTCTTTTTTCTTTTCTTTTTTCGACAAGATCACTAATAGAATTGTGAAGCCAGAAAACCCAGGACCATTTTTGTTTTTTAAACGAGGGGAAATTGATCAAACTCCTGTCAATTTCACCTTCCAGCTCAAGTTATAGGAAAAAATGGAAAAGCGAGCTGTTTTCTCACTCATTTCTTTTTGTAAACAACTCCATTGATTTAAAAAAAAATGAAACTAATGACCATCTATCCAAGGAGAAAATTTTGTTGGGGGAAAAAATGATACTCAGGCACTTTCTGAGAAGGAGGGCTGGTCACATTCTGGTAAAGCATCATTTTAGAAGGAAAGATAAGAAAAGGATAACCAGGTAACAGTAACAGAGTTGGAAGGGACCTTGGAGGTCGTCTAGTCCAACCCTCTGCTCACGCACGAGACCCGTACTAGGGATTCGAACCACCGAACCACCGACCTTTCTGATCGACAAGCTCAGCGTCTTAGCTGCGAAGTAGATGGACTCAGTTTACAGAGGTGATGAATGCATAATTGGAGGACCATGTTTGAAGATAGATCATCGTGGAGATAATCCAGACACCAACTTTGGGGCATGCAATCCATCAATTAATCCATCAATCAGTTAAAAAAGCCTCTTTTTATGCTCAGTGACATCTGACAGGAGGGGAAACGGCAGCAAATTAGCAACAACTTTTGCTAAACTACTTTTATCACTAAGCTGTGATGCTTTGCAGGCCGGCCATTCTGTGAATCGGAAAAGATTGCAAAATTTCCCAAAATCTTTTTTTTAAAAAAAATAACAGAATAAGAGAGTTGGAAGGGACCTTGGAGGTCCTCTAGCCGAACTCCCTGCCCAGGCAGGAAACCCTACCCCACTTCAGACAAATGGTTATCCAACATCTTCTTAAAAACTTCCAGTGTTGGAGCATTCAGAGCTTCTGGAGGCAAGTTGTTCCACTGATTAATTGTTCTCACTGTCAGGAAATTTCTCCTTAGTTCTTAAGTTGCTTCTCTCCTTGATTAGTTTCCATCCATAGTTTCTTGTCCTGCCCTTAGGTGCTTTGGAGAATAGCTTGATTCCCTCTTCTTTGGGGCAGCCCCTCGAATACTGGAAGACTGCTATCATGTCTTCCCTAGTCCTTCTTTTCATTAAACTAGACATACCCAATTCCTGCAACCATTCTTCATATGCTTTAGCCTCCAGTCCCCTAATCCTCTTTGTCGATCTTATTTGCTCCCCAAATAGTTTGGGATCCCTGCAGTAGACACCCCAAAATCAATGGGGAAATTAAACATGCCTAACCCTGTTGATTTCACTAAAACTATTCTAATCTATTTCATCGCTACGATGTAAGAAAAAGATGTGGAGACTCTAGAAAGAGTGCAGAGAAGAGTAACAAAGTTGAACAGGGGACTGGAGGCTAAAAACATAGGAAGAACGGTTGCTGAAATTGGGCAGGTCTACTTTAATGAAAAGAAGGACTAGGGGTGACATGATAGCAGGCTTCCAGTATTTTGAGGGGCTGCCCCAAAGACGAGGGAGTCAAGCTATTCTCCAAAGCACCCGAAGGCAGGATAAGAAGCAACAGATGGAAACTAATCAAGGAGAGAAGCAACCTGGAATTAAGGAGAAACTTCCTAAATGAGGACAATCAACCAGTGGAACAAGTTGCCACCAGAAGTTATGGGTGCTCCATCAGTGGAGGTTTTTCGGTAGAGATTGGACAAGCCTTTTTCCAGTATGGTATAGGGCAGGGGTCTCCAACCTTGGCAACTTTAAGACTTGTGGACTTCAACTGCCAGAATTCTTCTTCTTTAGTTGACTAAATTAAATCAGTCTTTTTCAAACAAAGGCTGTTGATTAACTTTCTTAACAGCCTAGAAGAATCCAAAGAATAAATAATCGTAATCTTACTATGGTTGGCAGAAAGCCCAGAAGCAATTTGTTGGAAACTGATAAGAGAACTAAGATCAAGACGCGAAGGAGAGTGAACGAAGTTGTTCCCTGCAAATTGCTTCAGTCGTCATCCTTCCTTAAATAAGCTAAGGGGAGTGGCCAATTAGCCCCAAGCCTTACTCTCAAGGAGACCTCCTTCTGAGGAGCCACTCCTGCCTTTGGGCAGCTCTGCGTGCTCAAGCATTGAGGAGAGGCTCCTCCTCTTCTTCCTCTTCACTTAAAGGAGCTTCTGGAGGTTCTGAAGGCACTGGCTGAATCCCCGCCTCTGGCACCACATCTTCTCCAGCCTCCTCACTGTCTGACTCGAGTGCCAGCTGCACAGGCTGCTGGCGCAGCACCACACCAGCCTCCTCGCTGTCGGAATCAGCTACTATTTGCACAGCCCGCTGATGGGCCACAACACTGAGGAACTCTAGGAGTTGAAGTCCACAAGTCTTAAAGTTTTCAAGGTTGGAGACCCCTAGTATAGGGTTTCCTGCCTGAGCAGGGGGTTGGACTAGAAGACCTCTAAGGTCCCTCCCAACTCCGTTATTCTGAGTAGAATTCGATTGGAAGTCAATCAACCCAAAAAACAGATGTTCTTTGGTAAAGTAAGAGCACATTCCTTGTAGTTGGGGGAAGTGAAGAAAGGGATTTAAAAAGAGTAAAAATGTGCTTGTGTGGGTAGTTTTATTCCTAACTTTCAGCCAAATAGCTCCCAGCCTTGTTCCCAACAAAATGCAAACAACAGTAAAATCCATACCACACAATCCAAATGATATATTAGAACAGATCATCATTAAATAGCAAACTGAACAGAAGGAGGTTATGGCACAGATTTTAGAAGCTGGAGAGAACAAAACCCCCTCAAAAATTATCCTGATGCCAGGAGGGAAATCACTTATGGGAGAATGGGAGGGGAGGAAAATAAAGAGAAGGGGGAATTGATTCCCTGTTTCCAAGCCCAATGGCGTAGGTCAGAACTACGAGTTGAAAGCTCTGAGTATTTCTCTCCAGTGAGCTCCATCTACACAGGAATTGCGCCCCGATTTTAAAAAAAAGAAAAGAAAAAAAAACTTGCTAATTTTGAGTCTTCTGAAATTGACTAACTTGATCGTGTTTTGGATTTGTTCATAAGTTGTTGTTGTTTTTTTTAAATGTTTATTCGCAGGAAGTCCTCGACTTACGACCACAATGGTAAGTCCAAAAATTTCACGTTGCTAAGTGAGACGTTTGTGAAGCGAACTTCGCCCCGTTTTACCGCTGTCCTTGCCACCGTTGTTAAATGAATCGCCACAGGTTTTTACGTTAGTAACGTGGTCGTTAAGCGAATTCGGCTTCCCCGTTGATTTTTACTGGGTGGAAAGTCACAAAATGGGATCACGTGACACACACACCCTCGGAACACTGCAACCGTCATAAATGTGAATCCGCTGACGAGCGTCTGAATTTTGATCACGCGACCCTGGGGGGACCCTGCAAAAGTCGTAAGTGGGAAAAGCGGTCATAAGTCACTTTTACTGTGCCCCTGTAACTTTGAAAGGTCATTAAGTGAAACTGTTAAGTCAAGTACCTGTACTTTTAAACCAGTGGAAAATTAACCAGTGGAACAGCTTGCCACCAGAAATCGTGGGAGCTCCATCACTGGAGGTTTTTAAGAAGAGACTGGACAGTCACTTGTCTGGAATGGTTTAGATTCTCCTGCTTGAGTGGAGGGCTGGACTAGAAGACCTCCGAGGTCCCTTCCAGTTCTATTCTATTCTATTCTATTCTATTCTATTCTATTCTATTCTATTCCTATTCCTATTCCTATTCCTATTCCTATTCCTATTCCTATTCCTATTCCTATTTATTCTATTCTATTTGTATTTGTATTTGTATTTCTATCCTATCCTATTCATTCTATCTCTATCTCTATCTCTCTATCTGTATCTCTATCTCTATCTATCTATCTCTATTCTATTCTATTCTATTCCTATTCCTATTTATTCTATTCTATTTCTATCCTATTCTATTCTTTCTATCCTATTCTATTCATTCTATTTCTATTCTTATTCCTATTCCTATTTATTCTATTCTATTCTATTTCTATTTCTAGTCTATTTATTCTATTATATTTGTATTTCTATCCTATCCTATTCTATTCTTTCTATTTCTATTTCTATTTCTATTATTTCTATTATTTCTATTTCTATTCCTATTCCTATTCCTATTCCTATTCCTATTCCTATTCCTATTCCTATTCCTATTCTATTCTATTCTATTCTATTCTATTCTATTCTATTCTATTCTATTCTATTCTATCCTATTCTATTTCATTTCTATTCCATTCCATTCCATTCCATTCTATTCCTATTTCTATTTCTATTTCTATTCTACTTTGCTCTAAGGACTGTTTCCTTTTTTAGAATTATCTCTTTGGAAGAATCTTCTGTCCCCATAGAAGGCAATATTGGTAGGTCAGAGTTGAACTGGGGGGAAAGGGGGCAGTCTTTGGACTAGAAGACCACCAAGGTCCCTTCCAATGCTATGTTCTATGATTAAACTGTAACCAGTTCCAGGTTCTCCTCTTGATCAGGGAGGGGCAGAGAGCCTCTCCAGAGCCCTCCCTCCTTCTCTCCCCCCCCCCCCCCGCAAACTCTCGCTGCAATCAATGAGGCTGAAATTAGCTGTGATTAATTTAGCTGGATGGAAGCCGAAGTCTATTACCTTCCCATCAATCTCCTACGTCGTCAAACAGCTCAGTCTTGAACTCATACAAGCCAACGGAGCCTGAATTCCGGGGAGGGGAGGGGAGGGGAGGGGGAGGGGCAAGGGTGATGCCCGCCTCAGTTCATGTGGCCCACTGTATTGAAACGGCAACTGTGTGTGGAGAAGGAAGGAAAATCCCACAAGAGCAGCGGGAGTCTCTTCCAGTGGCCCCATCTGTGCTTCAATGGATTCCAAAAGAGGGGGAGAGAGAGAGAGAGAGAGAGAGAAGGGGAAGGAGGAGGAGGAGAAGAGCAGGAGGAGGAAGAGGATGAAGAAGCGGAAGAGGAAGAGGAGAAGGAGGAGGAAGAACAAGATTTTGAAGAGGAAGAGGAGGAGGAGGGGAGGAAAAGGAGCAGGAATAGCAGGAGGAGGAAGGGGAGCAGGAGGAAGAAGAGGAAGAGGAAGAAGAGGAGGAGGAAGAGGAAGAAGAGGAAGAGAAAGTGGAGGAGGAAGAGGAGAAGGAGAAAGAAAAGGAAGAGGAGGAGAGGTGAAGGAGGAGGAGAGGAGGAGGAGGAGGAAGAAGAGGAAGAGGAAGAAGAGGAGGAAGTGGAAGAGGAGGAGGAGGAGAAAGGAGGAGGAGGAAGAATAGGAGGAGGAGGAGGAATAGGAGGAGGAGGAGGAGGAGGAGGAGGAGGAGGAGGAGGAGGAGGAGGAGGAGGAGGAAGAGGAGGAGGAGAGGAAGAAGAAGAAAACAACCCTTCAAAAAAACAAATTCTGATGCCAGGAGGGAAATCACACTCCAAAAACGTAACCCAATAAAAACCCAGTCGAATAAAATCCAATAGTAAAAACAATCATTTTAGTTTGAAAGTGTGAAAAATAGCCAGAAGTTCCTTTTTTTTTTTTCCTCCAGTGCCGAATGGTCACTAAATGAACTATTGTTAAGTTGAGGACGATCTGTCCTCAAATACCCGGGGGTGGAGTGGGGTGGGGAGAAAGCAAGTCAACCCCTTGGGTCACCCCGGAGCGATCCACAGCCCACGAAAACAAAACGATTTGGAAGCCTGAAGCAGAAAATGCGGACGGCTTCCTCCAAGGAGCAAAACCGCATCAACCATAAAGTAGCTGATAACTCGCTGCTGTCATCTCCCCGAATAAGCCGCCTTGTTTGCTTTTCTGGTCTGTTTGTCATGAAGCCGATAACTGTTGAAATCCGGTGTTGGATACACACATTCTTATGCGCTTCTGGGCACGGAACAGCCCGTTACTCAGGAGGAACTGGGACCCAGCCAATCGCAGCAGTTCCTGGGAAGGGTGGAGTTAGGTAGGATGGGAGGCCACTAGGAAAGGCCGGGAGATTGACCCGGACCGGGAAATTGAGGCTGCCACCTCAGCTAGAGAGCCAGTTTGGGCTAGTGGTTAAGGCTCCAGGCTAGAAAGCAGGAGAAAGTGAGTTCTAGTCCTGCCTTAGGCGTGAAAGCCAGCTGGGTGACTTTGGGTCAATTGCCAGGAGACTGAGAGTTCTAGTTCCACCATTGGTATGAAAGATAGCTGAGCCATTTTGGGCCAATCACCAGGAGACTGGGAGTTCTAGTCCCGCCTTAGCCATGAAAACCAACTGAGTGACTTTGGCCCAATCACCAGGAGGACTGGGAGTTCTAGTCCCGCCTTAGCCATGAAAACCAACTGGGTGACCTTGGGCCAATCACCAGGAGACTGTAAATTCTAGTCCCGCTTTAGGCATGAAAGCTGGCTGGGTGACTCTGGGCCAATCACCAGGAGACTGGGAGTTCTAGTCCTGCCTTAGACATGAAAGCCAGTTGGGTGTCTTTGGCCCAATCACCAGGAGATCGTGAATTCTAGTCCCACTTTAGGCATGAAAACTGGCTGGGTGACCCTGGGCCAATCACCAGGAGATTGGGAGTTCTAGTTCCACCTTAGGTATGAAAGATAGCTGAGTCGTTTTGGGCCAATCACCAGGAGACAGGGAGTTCTAATCCCACCATAGCACAAAAACCAGCTGGGTGACTCTGGGCCAATCACCAGGAGACTGGGAGTTCTAGTCCTGCCTTAGACATAAAAGCCAGTTGGGTGTCTTTGGCCCAATCACCAGGAGATCGTGAATTCTAGTCCCACTTTAGGCATGAAAGCTAAACCCTGGGCCAATCACCAGGAGACTGGGAGTTGTAGTCTTGCCTTAGATATGAAAACCAGCTGGATAATTTTCGGCCAATCTCTCTCTCTCTCTCTGTCCAACCCACCTCACAAGGTGGTTGTTGTGGGGAAAAGAGAAGGAGGGAAATGTATTGCTATGTTCACCGCCTTGAATTATTTGTAAAAACAATTAACGGTGGGATAGAAACAAACGCTAATAATAAATGCAATAAAACTGTGCTAAGGAGGCTCTCTTTTTGCTAACTTCGGGGGTTTCGGTTTATTTTTAATTTCTTCATTTCTCCTGTTTGAACGGTTGGCCCACCTGAAAAAAATGCTTTTTTTCAAGACGCAACTGGACTTCCTGCTTTGTCCTTGAAGACTTTTCGCTTCTCACCCAAGAAGCTTCTTCAGTTCCTCTTCTTCAGAAGCTACTTGGATGAGAAGCAAAACATTTTCAAAGGAACCTCTATGGAGATTCTCCGTCATCCAGGTCACAGTTTTCGCACAGTAACAGAGTTGGAAGGGACCTTGGAGGTCATCTAGCCCAACCCCCTGCGCACGCAGGAAACCTGTACTAGGGATTCGAACCACCGAACTGCCGATCGCTCTGATCGACAAGCTCGGTGTCTTAGCCACTGAGCCATCTAGCTAGGCAGTCGTCCCAAAGATGCTTTTTTTTTCAAGAGGCAACTGGACTTGATTTTTTTTTTCCTTGAAGACGTTTCGCTTCTCACCCAAGAAGCTTCTTCAGTTCTTGGATGAAAAACGAAACGCCTTCAAAGAAAAAGCCAGCAAGTCCAGTTATTTTAAGGGAGGCATCTTTTCTGGATTTTTTTTTTAAAAAAAAAATTAAAAAATTAATTCAGAGAAAGGATCTGGGAGGAAAAACCGCAGCCACAGGTGACAGGCACGCAAAGGCAACTGAAGGCCTTGGTGGCACAGCAGACTAAAGTGCTGTTAAGTAGCACCAGCTGCCTGCAATTACTGCAAGTTCAAATCTCACCAGGCTCAAGGTTGACTCAGCCTTCCATCCTTCCGAGGTAGGTAAAATGAGGACCCGGATTGTGGGGGCAATAAGATGACTTTGTATAAAAAAAGAACACCGCTTAGGGGGGCCCGAAAGCCCTACTAAGCAGGTATGTACAAAAGTATGAAGGCTATTGCTTAACGCATTGTAAGCCGCCCTGAGTCTCCGGAGAAGGGCGGCATATACATTTTTATTTATTAATTTTATTTATTATTAATTTCATTTCTATACCGCCCTTCTCCCGAAGGTCTCAGGGCGGTGTACAGCCTGATTAAAAACACAAAGACAGACAAAATTTAAATATAATTAAAATTATTAAATAATAGGCCCAATTGATAAAACCCCAAACTTAAAATCCTATTTAAAACCAAATAAAATCTTTACATTGATAGCTCAGCCTGGCGGAACAACATGGTTTTGAGGGCACAGCGAAATACACTGAGTGAACCAATAAATAAACAATAAATAAATAGGGGAAAAGACCCCATCGGGGTCTTGGAGAGAGAGAAAGAGAGAGAGAGAGAGACTTTTCTTCTAAAATGGGGAGGGGTCTGCTCTCCCCCCCAACCCCTCCCTTTCTCCCTCCCTCCCTCCCTCCCAGACCCTCGCTTGCCTTTCCCTGCCACCTAATCCTAATTAAAAAGAAATTACATGGGGGAGCGAACTTGAAATGGAAGCGCTAATCCTATTAGCCAGCCCTGAGAACTGGGGGGGGGAGGGGGGGAGAGGAGGAGGAGGAGGCAGAGGTGGGGTAGCCCTCCTATCCGGCCCATTGTGCGCCCCCTTCCCAAAGCCTCTCCAGGGGGGTGGGGAAGGGGCTGCAGGCGGAGAAAAGGGAGAAGAGGAGAGGGGGGGTCCGCTTGAAATCCTTTAATCCGTCACTTGAACGCCCGTGTCAATCTTGCGCGGGAGGGGAGGGGGCTGCACGCGAGTGTGGGTCCACAAAGACCGCATTAAGGACCCGGCTGGGGGTGGGGGGCGGAGAGGGGGAGTGGGTGGCCCGGCTGGGGGCTGGGGAAGGAGGGGGTCGCGCTGCGCAAAGTCGCCGTTTGTTCTCCAGCTTAAGCTAGGGTGGGGGGGGAGGGGGTGGGGGGGGGTGAGGTGGGGGGGGGCGGCTAGGACTTTCTGGAAGCGAACAAAGCCCCCTTTTCCTGGGGTGCCTTTGTGGACGGGCTTGGCGGGAGTTGGAGGGGGGTTTGCAAGAGAGGATCTCTCTTTATGGGACCCCCTGGCCCCTCGGCTTCCCTTTGTGGCTTTGGCTTAAATCCGATTTCCATCATCTGGAAGGGAAGCGGCTGCCCCCCTCACCTCACCCCACCTCACCGGGGGGGGGCTTCTAAGCTTCTACGTGCCCCCTCCCCAATTGGGACGGCCTGGAGGGGGGCTTTTAGCCATGCCCGGGCACCTGAGCTCGTGTGCCTGTACAGGGCATAGAGAACAATTGGAGGGTTGAATGTTGGGGGGGATCTCTTAACACAGCCGTCTCTCTCTCTCTCTCCTAGTCTTCTCCTCAAAGAAACCCCCCACCATCTCCTTGTAGCCTGGCCCCCTCTCGCGTGCAACTACCAGGAACCCCTCCGTGCCCCCTCGGTGG
>NW_027257155.1:0-35000 GCF_029215685.1 Pituophis catenifer annectens
AGCCTGCACTTGGTACGCTGGCTGTGCTGGCAGAAATGCCTGTGGTATTTGCTGTGCCTGTTGTGGACCTAAAAATGGTCTTGGTTGTGCCATTGGAGGTGGGCCAGGAGGTGGCCCTATTTGCACTTGTGGCTGGGGCACATATGCAGGCATTTGTAGCTGCTGTGGCTGATGCACTGGAATCTGCTGTATTCCAGTTGCCATTTGTGCTTGAGCTGCAATATTGGCATGACCTGCTGGAGATGCAGTCATTTGCCTTTGCTGTGTTCCATCTAAAAAGACACCAACACCGCCAGGGGGTGTTTGAGTTTGGGCCTGTGGAAACACTTGTGGCATTTCAGCTTCTTGTAGTAAATTACTTTTGCCAGCAGATGGTGCTGCACCTTTGGGCAGCTTTGCATACGGGGCATTGTATGCTTTAGAGTAGGAGTGGTTATGTAAGACATGTGTAACTTGATCAGGGAGACTTTCATGTGACGTATGCAGTGCTCTTTGCCTTAATTGGCCTGACACAGAATCCACCAGGGGGAGTGTCTTTGGCTCTGAGCAAGAAGACAATATGGCGCTTTTTGAAAAATTTAAGTTATCTCCCATATCTTGCTCAAGCATAGATATAGCCATTTTTGCCTGGGATAGCTGCTGTTCATAGAGTTTTATACGGTCACGAAAAGCTTTCATGGCCAGCTCATCCAGGGTGAGCTTAGAGCTTCGAGGAGAATAATGAATTGTTTCTCTCTCTGCGTGGGAGGAATTTTGCTCAGCAGTGTGCTTTGGCCTTGCATCGAGCGTTACAAATTCAGAAGGTTCTGGGAAGACTTTTTCAGAGCTTGGAAGATCAGAAGAAAATGTTACTGACCTCAGTCGTAAATCATCATCTTCAAAAACAGCTTCTGTCTTATCTCCTTCCATTTCTGTTCCCACGGCTTCTTCTCGTTCCAGGCATGTGGCTGTAGTAAGGGGCTGGAAATCTGGACACCTCCTTTCTGCCACCTTCTCAGCAAAATACATTTTGTATTTGTTTTACTTCTGTTTCGGCATCTCAGCAATATAATTAGCGTACCTCAGTAGCTAAAAACTAATTGCCTATGCGCTCTTATCAGAAATAACAAAACAAGGAAAAAAGCCATAAATCAAACCGTCCGAGAGCTACCAGAATGTCAGGGGATTTATTAATCCCATGTTTGGCTCTGGGACTAATTACCCTGGTTTAGAGGAGATGGGTCGTGGCTTAATCCAAGTTGCAATAATCTGAAAAGAAACGCAAGGAAGGTTTCTAATAAAACTCATTTATTTGTTATAAAGAAAATAAAACACCTCACTAACTAAGAAAAGTTAATTGTTACATTTTGGCAAACGAGGTCTCCTGCCGGTCCAAAGCCGGACCTTGCTGGCAGGAGAACAAAGGAAAGAGTGGTGAAGGAATGTGGGTGGATGCGGAAACACGTAGCTTACTGATAAGAAGTTGGCAAAGCTACGGAGAGTCTGACAGTCCAGAAATGATGAGTTCAGCTGGGAAATAAAATAACGCAGTGACAGGGAAGGCCCGGACGTGGGCTCTGCATCAGAGGCAGAGATGGGGCCAGGGCCATCTGGAAGTGATGCGCGGACTTCGGAGCCTCCAGAGTTGGACAGCAGAGAGGCAGAGGAACAGGAGGACCCTGTTCCCAGTGCGCGCATGTGCAGAGCTGCCAGAAGGCATGAACAGTTAAAACAGTTAAGGCTATTGCTTAACACATTGCAAGCCGCCCTGAGTCTCCGGAGAAGGGCAGCATATAAATTAAAACAAAAAAAGGGGGGGAATGACTCGGGAGTAAGGCCAGGAAATGATTGGCCCCTCCCATAAGGCTTAAAAGAGGAGCAAAGGCACGTGGGCACTTTGCAGGAAAGCAACATTGTTAATTCTGTTCCCAGTCAGCATCTCTGTTTGATTTTAGAATCCGTGTGGCTTTGCCAAGTAGGTCTTTGGCAGAGTGTCAAGGGAGATAAAGGTTGGTGATTATCCCAAAGGACTTCTCCCGAAGGACTTTTTGCAACTAATTGGGACTCAGCTATGAATGAACGTAATTCACAGCTGTTGCAATAAAAAAGTTTTTTTGTACTACTCGTGTGTTTTAATGACTCAGGAAGCCTAGGACACAACAGAACTGCTGGCAGCCAGCAGTCAACAGAAGTAGCCTGCAGTACTGCATTCTAACCACTGCGCCACTACTGCTCTTGGTAACTTTTAAAGCAGTGGTGAAATGTAAAATTTGTTACTACCAGTTCTGTGGGAGTGGCTTGGTGGGGGGTACTTTTAAAAGACTGGGTGGGCGTGGCCAACTTTTTTTTTTTACTTTTAAAAGCATTTTTTATACAACCTTAAGAGGTTGCAGAAAAAAATGCTTTAAAAAGCCTCTGACGATCAGGCAACTCAGCTGGGATCGTCAGAGGCTTTTAAAGGCATTTTTTTTCCCTACAACCTCTTTGGCCAAAGAGGTTGCAGAAAAAAATGCTTTTAAAAGCCTCTGACGATCCCAGCTGAGCCGCACAATTTTTGCTACCGGTTCTCAGGAACCACCCGCCGCCATCGCTACTGGATCGGGCAATCCGGTCTGAACCGGGAGCATTTCACCCCTGCTTTAAAGATTGAGCCAAATATTTATTCCTTAAAGAATGTTTATTAAAAAGAGTATTCAATTGATTTTGCGCTAAGATTTTTCTCCCCACTTAAATGCATGTTTAGATGAGCATAAGGATGTTTGCTAGGTCCTCTGACCCATGATGACAATAGAACTCCACCTTTTTCTCTGACACTCCAGAAGCCAAGCCAGCAGGTGATCAGCATCTGTCATCACAGAGGCTTCAGATAACTGAAGTCAGTTTGATGGATGACCCAGACTACAGTTCCAGTCATGGAGTGAGAGGAGATGTCATAGGAATTATGAAGGAAAGGATAATATGCAATTGGTGAGATGGCATGACAAAGTGATTTGCTCAAACTCAGAATTCCCCCGGCTGTGAACAAAAGCTGAGGAGGAAAGACTTGTCAATATTTAAATAGACAATCACATCTTACACTTGACAGGCCATTTATATGCAAAGATTATATCACTGTATTGCAAATGCCAAGCTCTGTTCTGACCTTGCTTCTTGCACCTTGAAGAGCTCCAGTTGGCACAGAAGAAGAAAGAGATGTCAGTTGAGTCAAACTGGCATGTTTGGGTAGATGTTATTTTCTCCAAGACAAAACAGCAGCCCAGCTTCAGTGACCAGAATAAAATCTCAGCCTTCACTGGCTTTTGGAGTTTGTTGGAGAACTCCAGAAAATCAAGAAAAATGTTGCTTTCCTTTTTATAATGTACCCAGCCCTCTTAATCTGGTCTTTGCTTGTCTGAGTCTAATAAGCTAAACACAATCAGATGTGGGCAAAATTCTGTACCCACATAACAAGTTGACTTATGCTATACCTCTATCTTAAATAAATAATATAGGAATGACTTGGTATAGACCTGATTAGACCATCCAAAAGACTTTGGATTTCAAATCAATCTGAATTTCCATCTTTAGAAGCTAACACTCATGCTACCACCAGAAATTTCCTGATTCATGAAATTTGCTTTGTCTTCCAGCACATCATGAAAGTAAAAAAAAATCAATCATGCTGTGAAGTTCTAAGAACACCATGTAAGGTGAATTTGTAAAATACTCTCAAAGTTTCAGGTTTCTGATAAATTCAGTCTGTGTTTCATGTTAGTTTTAAAAACAAACTATTCTTTCTGAGCCCTTTCTACTTCTAAAAAAAGTATGAATCCAAAATGATGTTGATTTAATGATTTGGTCTAGCCTGCAGAATGTGGGTCCCCCCCACCCCGGGACAAGAAGGCAGAGCACCTACACTAATACCCTGGCTCTTAAAGTGATTTTTAAAAAAGTTTTGAAACAATGATCTATCCATCTCTGTAATTGCAACACTAAACATGGATTCTTGTGTATTCATGCTGGTTGAGGATATTAATTATTATGATAATTAATATGTGCCTGGCAGCTAGTCCTATCTCATAGGATTAAGAGCAGGCTGAAAATGCATTTGTTATGTCTTCACTGTTTAATCTGTGGTAAATATCAAGTGGAAATAGTAATGGGAAGAAAAGGAATTGAGTGACTATTGGGTCTATCTTCTATTTACAGAGAATACTTGCCAAGGGGTCTCTGATCAGTGTTGGGAGGGAAGGACATCAATGAGCATTCTAATCTCCGAAGTCTTAAACTTGGATGGATGAGACGGTATAAGCACCCCTGACCCTACCTTTTTCAGATTTTCATGTATTTACCATGTTTCCCTGAAAATAAGACCCTGTCTTATATTTTTTTCAATCCCGAAATAAGCGCTTGGCCTTATTTTCAGGGAGGTTTTATTATTTTGGGGTGTGTGGAGCAAGATGGGGCTCCTCTTGCCATTTTACCTGATTTCCAGCTCTGCGTTTAAATATTTTCGGGGAAGGATTATTTTCAGGGGGGGGGATTATTTTAGCACATGCGCTCAAAAGCCCGATTGGGCTTATTATCAGGGGATGTCTTATTTTCAGGGAAACAGGGTAGCTGGGAGATATGAAGAGGGATTTGGACTTGTGCTTGGACAAAAGGGTAGTTCTCTGCAGGATCTGGGCCCATTATGAAGCAGAGTCTTCAGTTACACAAAGAACTATCATAGAATATAGAACAAAGAATAATAGGGTTGGAAGGTACCTTGGAGGTCTTCTAGTCCAACCCCCTGCTCAAGCAGGAGACCCTATACCATTCTGAAAAAAATGTTGCCCAGAGTATTAGATGCATCTTAGTTTTTGGGGAGGAAAATAGGAAAAAAAAGTTCTGCCTACCAGGTATTCATCTGGCTAGCATCCTTAGTCTGGTCAGCTTCAGCACATTAGTTTGCTAGTTTTGAGCTCACATGCGCTGGGTTGGGGATAAAAAACAGCTTACAAAGCACAGCTGATCATTGGAGAGAGAAGCAATGAGAAAAGCAGGCAAAGGCAGAAGATCGCTTCACTCGCTAGTGCCTCATTAGGACTGAAAAACAGCTTCTAAAGCACATCTGATCGTCAGAGGGGGCTGCAATGAGAAAAGCAGGCAAAGCACGGAAGATTGCTTCACTCACTAGAGCCTTGTTAGGGCTGAAAAAAATCTTTGAAAAAGCTACATTCAAAGTATAAGACGCACCCAAATTTTCAGCCTCTTTTAAGGGGGGAAAGTGTGTTTTATAATCCGAAAAATATGGTATCTCTTGTCCTGCCCACAGGTGCTTTGGAGAACAAGTCAACCCTCTCTTCTCTATGGCAGCCCTCAAGTACTAGAAAATTGCTATCATATCACCCCTAGCCATTCTCTTTGTTAGACTATATATACCTAGTTCCCTTAATCATTCATCATATGGTTTAGCCTTCAGTCCCCTAATTATCTTTGCTGCTCTTCACTGTACTTCTTTCTCAGGTTTCAAAATCTTTTTGTATCGTGGTAACCAGAACTGGATGTAGTATTCCAGTGTGATATCATCAGTGCAGTATAAAGCGGTACTATCTCTTCACATGATCTTGAAACTTTCCCTGTGTTGATGCAGACTAGGACTGTGTTGGGGTTTGGGGCAGCTGCATCACACTGCTGGCTCATATTTAAGTGAACATATGTTTAAAGGTAAAGGTAAAGGTTCCCCTTGCCCATATGTGCTAGTTGTTCCCAACTCTACGGGGCGGTGCTCATTTCCATTTCAAAGCCAAAGAGCCAGCGCTGTCCAAAGATATCTCCGTGGTCATGTGGCTGGAATGACTAAACGCCAAAGGTACACGGAATGCTGTTACGTTCCCACCAAAGGTGGTCCCTATTTTTCTACTTGCATTTTTTACATGCTTTCGAACTGCTAAGTTGGCAGAAGCTGGGACAAGTTACGGGAGCTCACCCCACTACACGGCACTAGGGATTCGAACTGCTGAACTGCTGAACTGCTGATCTTTCGATCGACAAGCTCAGTGTCTTAGCTACTGAGCCATCACGTCATATGTTTAAGTGAATGCAAACATATGTTAAGCAAATGCAAATACAGGCAACCTTCAGGCCCCAGTTTGAATTGGTGGTGATCATAAATAATATGGGACAAAGTCAGTATTGTTCCCAAACTTTCAAGTGAATGCTTAAAGAAGACTGATACAGTTTTCTTTGTTGCTTTTGACTCATTTGAGTAAAGACATTTTAAAATAGTGTCAATGCCTCAAAAGAAGAATTGACCTTCCTTAGCTTCTGGAGTGTCTGAAGACTTATAGTTTAAACCTGCGGTTTATTTTTATTTTTTTCTACTATTACTGTGTTGCTCTTTTTTTTGCTCGCTGTTTAAATAATCTTTTAATATTTGTTTTTATAAAGTATCTCAAGAATATTTGGGGCAAAAGACAGTCAATAAATGTTGTCCTAAATAAAATAAATATCTAGCTGCTTGCAACTGAGGTTCTTTCTCAGAAAGAAGGAGTAATGAAAGACTAATCCAAACTGTGGGGAAAAAATTATGTCTTCTAAGAAAGACATTTTGAGCAAGCAAGCCAAATTCATTCCATCATTAGTGGATCATCATTCAACACATAGTTAAGCACAATAATGTTTTAACCCAAAGGTGCTTTTTCAAGAGGCAACTGGACTTTTCCTTGAAGATGTTTTGCTTCTTATCCAAGAAGTTGCTTCAGTTTCCTTGAAGCAAAACGTCTTCAAGGAGAAAAACAAAAACACTCCAGTTGCCTCTTGCAAAAGCATCTTTGGGACAATCATGACCTGGATGACTGAGAATCTCCATAGACATTAGTGTTTTAAGTGTTGATGACTGTTTTAAGCAGGGGTGAAATGCTCCAGGTTCGGACCAGATCGTGTGATCCGGTAGAGATTGTGGCAGGTGGTTCGGAGAACTGGTAGCGATGGCGGTGCGAGGCTCCGCCCACCCACCCGGGGGTCATTACTTCCTGCTTTTAAAAGGTTAAAAAAAGGCTCTGACGATCGCACACCAAAGCTGTGATCGTCAGAACCTTTTTTTTTTACTTTTAAAAGCATTTTTTTACAACCTATTTGCCCAAAAAGGTTGTAAAAAAATGCTTTAAAAAGTTTTTTTAAAACTTGGCAACGCCCACCCAGTCACACCACCAAGCCACGCCCACATTATCGGTAGTAACAAATTTTAAATTTCACCACTGGTTTTAAGTGTTGATGAATTTAAGGCTGGGCCAGACCAGGTTCCCAAAGTTTGATGGAGGGACTAAAACATAGCAGTATTATAAGGGGAGGGGAATAGGGGTTGGAGGTGAGAAGACATATACCTAGGTTTCGTTTCTTTCCTTATGTCAACAGAGCTGATCTTACAGCTGGTGTCTTGACTGTGTTGAGCTGAACATGTCCACTGTCCAACTAGGAGACTGTATTGAACAAAGCACTTCTTTTAGTTTGAATTTTTCCTTTTCTCTATGATGCTCCCGTTCTCAGCATCCTCTCCCTTCTTATATTCTTTTGCCACATTGCTTGGCACAGCAGCAGCTCAGCTCTCATTTCCTATGTACAACAGATGCTCTGCTTATCTGAAAAGCACCGTGTAGTGCAGCATCTCACAATAAATGAGACTTTAGATCTAGGAGAGGGTTCTCCACTTGGTCAGAATGATGATCATCCAGAAACAGCTTGAAATAGAGAAAATGCTTTGTTTAAACCAGCTTCTAGCGAACTCATGATGGTGGATTTGGCATGTGATACAGGAGTTCTCATGTGGCTTTTGAATTTCTTTGAACTTAAGGATTCCTTGTTTTACTCACATAGAATATAATAGGCAAAATTGATAGTCAAGGCTCAGAAATTTGGTCTTTTCCATTACTGATTAAGAATTTTTTTGTAAATGAGATTGAAAAGACATTAGAAATTAAATAAATAAATAAATAAATAAAAGGGGGGGGGCAGGGACAGTACTTAAAGAATTATCCTATTTAAACAGAGGATTTGAACTACTTAGTTCCTGAAAATCGCTACTGAAGTTTCTGTGTGTTCAAATTATATATGTAATATTGAGCTAAGTTTAAAATTACTCTTTCTACCTTAAATAAACTTCTCATTTCTAATGGAAACTAGGTAGGGAACTATAGCACAGGCTTTTTCTTGCTGGAAAGACGAAACACATACAATTTGGGCAGATACAAATGGAAAATTTTCTCAATTTCTTATGAGAGCTTAATTAAAATTAATCCACACATTCTTTACAAGCAAGACAGCTATAATAGGAAATATATATACATTCCCGATAAGAGAAAGAAAGCAAAATACATTCATCCATCTCTAACTGGGATCCTGTTCAGATAGAATTGTCTTTGAAATCAATCTAGACCAGAAGGCTGAGGAATTCTAGAATTCCACAGAAACTTGCCAAGGTTGAAAAACAGTGCTCTAGAAGATTAAGATGAGTCAAAATGCAATATTAAATTCTCTTAAAGCAGAGCCACATATTTCCCATTTTATGTCAACACAGCTTACTTCCTATTTATTTTTAGGAACAATCCCAAATTTACATTCTAGCTTTCAAAATCTGGATAGCTTCGGGCAACCTTAAGGACTATTTACTCCCATTATTTTATTACAACTATTTATATTCTGTCTTTAGGGATATGAATACTTCTACAGTGCTTAAGGTAATACCAAAATATATAAAAAGGCTCAGGCATTAAAATCCACACTGAAAGCTTGTCTTTGGTGCTATTATGATAATATTGGTAAGCGATCAGGAAACATGGAGGCTTTTTCTACGACAGTATCATCTTTATGCTTTCTCTGCTGGAAACTGTCAGGAAGGAAGGAAGGAAGGAAGGAAGGAAGGAAGGAAGGAAGGAAGGAAGGAAGGAAGGAAACTATTAGATTTAAAGTAGCACCTCAGAGCACCTCATGCTCTGACTATTCATATGTACTTCCATTAGGTAAAAGTTGGGCTTTGTTACTAGTCTTTGAAAAATTCTGATATATGTTTTTTTAAAAATAATGTTTACATTGATTTTATATTGTAGGAATACATTATATTGATATTGTGTATGTGTGTATGTTCTATGACTTTTTGTATTATGTTGCTTTAACATAATTCCAATTCCACAGGAGTCATATGTCCCATATTTTGGACTCATTCTGTAAGTCAATCTGTTTCAGCTACCTTGGTTCAAAAATTATTGCCTATAATGCATCATTTCACCCAGTTATAGAAACCAGAGTCATACACTCGATCTTCTTTTTCTGCTGAAGCAGTGACAATCTGATCTGGAGTTGGGAGAGACTTTAATTACTTCCCTTTAATGATCAGATCAGAGTCCTGGAGTATTCTGGTGCTTCCCTTCATTCAGGGAGGCTGGAACTGTTTGACTGGTGTTCCCCATGTGACTAAGGAATCATATTGGATTTCAGAAGGAATTTAGAATTGTTCCTGAAGATCGCCTGCAATGCTTAACATAAATGAGCTTGGTACTTCTTGGAATGAAAGGACAATGAGGGCTTTGAATCAGATTACACCCATGTGACTCTTTCGTCCCAGTTACAAGGAAGTAGAGGGAGATGAAATGGGTGAAGAGATCCCTAAAGTGCCTTTAAAATATCATGATGGCTGATATTAGACCAGGGGTCTGAAACCTGTGGCTCCGGAGCCACATGTGGCTCTTTCATCCCTCTATTCTGGCTCCCTGTGGCTCAAGATATGCATCACAACCGCCAGTGTGTGACACCTGCCAGCACACAAGCTTTATTGAGTTTTTTGACACATCTTTTTTTTTTCGGAGTTCAAAATGTTTTTGTTGCATGCAGAAATAAACATTTGTGTTCTCTGTAGCAGTTCATTGAATTCATAAATGCAACACACTATAGTTTTTTTATACGTAGCATAAAGATAAAAAAGATATATGCAGTGTTATCTTCATTTTAGATGTCAAAAGGGTTTTGTGGCTCCCGGTGTTTTCTTTTCTGTGGGAAATGGGTCCAAATAGCTCTTTGAATGTTTAAGGTTGCCTACCCCTGTATTAGACCTTACTCATAGTAGTAAGGGCAAAAAAAAAATCATTATTCTCTAACCTTATAGTGTCTATGAATAACTGCCTGACAGTCTTGTTCAGGGTGACCCAGGGTCAGAGAGGTGTCTTCTAGGTTTCTGTGAGTAACATACTAGACATCTGTCAGATAAAGTTGCTTGGATTCACTCCAAGTTGGATTCTAACTTTCAAACTGTTACTATGGAGCTGACTGAAACTCAGTCTGGCTTGGTTATCTGAAAGAAGTTTGATCTTGTTAGTCCTGAGGAACTGGACAAAGTTCTTGTCTATAACCCTGTTTCCCTGAAAATAAGACCCAACTGGAGAATAAGTCCTAGCATAATTTTTCAGGATGCTTGTAATATAAGACCTACCCCCAAAAGAAGCCCTAGTTAAGATTGTCAGCCAGAAAGATGCATTTAGTACCGTATTTCCCCCAAAATAAGACCTAACCAGAAAATAAGCCCTAATGCGTCTTTTGGAGCAAAAAAGCCATGCCCACCAAGCCACGCCCACAGAACTGGTAGTAAACATTTTTGAATCCCACCGCTGAATTCTATGTATACTTTCCTAATGCAAATATTATTTAAGAAGTCTATATTTCTGATAGCTCTGGATAACTATTTTAACCTATTACATATTCTGCATAAATGAGCCCCATATTTCATTAAAGTTGTCCATGCACAGTTTACATGTGTAGATAATCAGTTCATAGGTGGCAAGTATGATCTGGTGTTCAATCCATTCAGTAACAAGGCACATAAACATCTATGGAGATTCCCAGTCATCCAGGTCATGTTTGCAAGAGGCAACTGGACTTTCTGGTTTTTCCTTGAAGACGTTTCGCTTCTCATCCAAGAAGCTTCTTCAGCTCAGAAAGTCCAGTTGCCTTTTGAAAAAGCACATTTGGGACAAGGCACATAAACATTTTTGATAGTTTTAGAATGCTATAAGTAGTATAATTCTGTTGTACTCTGTTTATTGAAATTAAGATCCTGTTTCGTGATGTTCCTTTTACGTGACGTTCTTCACATTTTGCCCATAATCTGTCTTGCCTGCTCGTCCTCTACTAGTCCATTTTGATGATCCTTTCCTAGCTAAATCTCTCCCATTGCTTTCCTCATGTGCCTCAGATAGCCACTGAAAAAGGAGAGTAACTTCCAAAAATGTATCAAAGAAGCAAATCAAAACTAACCTTAAGCCATAAACAATAGCCAAAGACATCCATTTGCAATTCTATTTCTTCTGAATAATAGGATAGGAAAAGGGGCAGAAAGTACAGCTTTCCCATGTCTGAATTAATTTTAAATTTCAGATGACTAAATGCAAGAAAGAAGACAGTAATGGTGGCCTTCCATGCTTGTGAGCCATGCCTACAAAAGCTGCAGATATCTATAATTAATTCTGTTTAATAGAACTTTTAGTCTAATTTTTTCACAGCAGGTATTTACCAAGTCAAACCAATCCTTTGGATTACTTTACCTTTAAGTAGCCTCAGGAAATAATTAATTATAGGTCACCATCTTCCATTCATTACCATCAGCAGCTCTCAGGAAAAAAAATTGTGAATCACTACAAACTTGGAGAAAAGAAGTAGATTCTGCAAGACCTTGATTCCTTTTTTTTTTTTGTATATATATCTTCTCCCATTATTGAAAAGAATAGCTTCAGCCATGTCTGCAAGAGCTCTTAGTGGTACAGCAGAAGCTGTATGCAAAATTCAAGGTAAAAGACCTTCAAGTACAAAATTTTGGAAGGATGTGATTCAATAAAACCAAAGTTCATTGCTGAATTTAAAACAAAAATAGCGGGGTCTCCCAATGTAATCAATAATGTATACTTTCTTTTGCTTTGTTAAACTATTTATATCTGAAATGTGGATGTTATTATTTGTTTGCTTGCTTTATACACTGTTACCCCCTGGAGTAATATCTACAGTAGCTGGTTCTGATCAGTCATCCAAATTAGAAGGTTTTTTTTTTCCTTCTCCTCCATGAAAGAGATGGAGGAACAAAACCTAGACAAAGCAGAGCACTCAAAATCTTCAGCAGAAGACCTGGGTTTTTGAACATTTGTAACCCTGCCAGGTGCCTCCTCTATACCTCTAAGCTAGGGCTGTCAAACTCCAAGCGTGTGGGCCAGATGCATCACACACTGGCCATGCCCAGTTTAGCGAAGGGGAAAAAACTCCCAATACATCACGTGATACCACCGCGACAATGCGAGTTTGACACCCCTACTCTAAGCCCTGTTGGCAAATATCTAGTTATGGTTTAGGAATGAGATTGATCCAGTGGTGGGATTCAACCAGTTGAGGCCAGTTTGTGTGAACTGGTAGTTAAATTGCTGGCTGGCTGGCCCTGCCTCTCCCCTCCCTGCTCCTTCCAGGAATCCCCACATGCCTCATTTTGGCTCCCAGGTAAGTGCATGGAGGTCTACTAGGCCCAAAATGGGGCACAGGGGGTCACGGTGCACCCCCACAATGGCCCATTTTTGCTCCCAGGAAACTTCAGGGAGGCCTACTAGGCCCAAAATGGGGCACAGGGGGTCATGGTGCACCCCCACAATGGCCCGTTTTTGCTCCCAGGAAACTTTAGGGAGGCCTACTAGGCCCAAAACAGGGCACAGGGGGATGTGGCACCCCTCCCCCGCAGCCCATTTTTGCTCCCAGGGGGTTGCAGGAGGCCGAGTGCTGCCTTTCACATCCCCTGGTCAAGCCGACCATGGCCATGCCCACCCAGCCGGTCATTAGGGCAGAGAACCAGTTGTTAAATTATTTGAATCCCACCACTGGGTTGATCTGATTTCCCACTAGGCAAGATCTAGGAAGAGAGCTCAGTGGGTTTCTCAAGCTGGATAAGGAAGAAAATAAGAAGAAAAGGTTGGTGTAATATTGGTCTGAGCCTCAGCTGGGTCCTGTTTCCCAAAGTTGAGTGGCCAATAATGCTGGAATGAGGAAGGCAATTTTCAGCTGTTTATTTTTGCAGAAATGAAAGTCTTATGCCTGGGACAAAGGTCCAAATCAAGTGCCTGAGTAAAAGTTAGCTCAGACCTTTGTACACAACCTTTCTTTGTTGTTTACAACATGTCAGTCTATGTGATTTTTTTCACAAGGTTAGTGTTTATATTTGGTTGATTACAATTGTCCCTTTTTGGTACAAGATTGCATTTGTTGTATTTAGCACAATAGCAAAACCTTCCTAATCCTATCATTGTCAGGAGCTTTCCTGCTGTATGTCTATGGTTTGTTCAGCAGTTTTGCAAGGAAGCCAGAAAAGAGAGGGGAAGTTTAGACAGTCCAATGGATAATTTAGTCATTTCTAACTTTCAGTGGCTTGTTTTTACATCATTCAATTAAGTCCTGGCTGACTTAGTGTTGAAAACTTTACTTGAGATTTTGTTTCCTACAAATGGGAATCCATTCCTATAGAAAAAAACAATTGCTACAGTACCAACTTGCCTTCCATTGAGGACCTGTATACTGCATGAGTCAAAAAGAGGGCTGTGAAAATATTTACAGACCCCTCACATCCTGGACATAAACTGTTTCAACTCCTACCCTCAAAACGACGCTATAGAGCACTGCACACCAGAACAACTAGACACAAGAACAGGCCATCCCGAAGGCCATCACTCTGCTAAACAAATAATTCCCTCAACACTGTCAAACTAGTTACTAAGTCTGCACTACTATTAATCTTCTCATCGTTCCCACCATCCATCTCCTTCCACTTATGATTGTATGACTGTAACTTTGTTGTTTGTATCCTTACAATTTATATTGATATTGTTTCCTGATTGCTTATATGTTCCCTATGACTATCATTAAGTGTTGTACCTTATGACTCTTGATGAACATATCTTTTCTTTTATGTACACTGAGAGCATATGCACCAAGACAAATTCCTTGTGTGTCCAATCACACTTGGCCAATAAAAAATTCTATTCTATTCTATTCTATTCTATTCTATTCTATTCTATTCTATTCTATTCTATTCTATTCTATTCTATTCTATTCTATTCTATTCTGTTATCACTTTTGCTGTTGTGCCCTATATAATTTAAAGGGGACTTTCCCTATTTGAAGGATTCCTTTATTTTATATTCTTCATCCATTTATATTCTTAAGCTGTTATCAAGCTATCAGTGTGTTGAGGCCAGGTGCCTTGAGTTGAAGTCAGAGATACTGAGGTAAAAGGTATCAGGGACCAGAGGGCAAGCATAGTAGCTTAGTTGGCTGAAAAGGCAGTAGCCACAAGAAAGAGCCATCCTAAGATACTGGGATATATTTAGGGGGAAAGTTACCCAATTGGATTTTGATTTTACACAAATGGAATAAATAGCTTTGATTTTTCCGAGTACCACCTGAAAGCAATTCTTTGCTGCCTGAAACCAAGTAACAGCTGGTTGGTGCTCGGCTGTGAAACCACCAGGGAATCTTACAACTGTAGAATAGAGTGAAAAGTAAAAACAAAATATCCGAAGAAGGCAGCGGTGTATCATTTTCACTTTTGTTACTGTTGGGTATAGTCTATAGGGCTTGGGCTCAAGCAGGGAGCAACTTTACTTCGATACTGCCTGGACAGGCATGGCATAGTGGATAGTAATTTAAAACACTTTGAGTAAAGAAAGAAATCAATTGAAACTCTAAGGGGATGTTTTATAATATATGGTGGAGTGAAGCCCTTTTGGTAAAATATCCTGGCTAACGTTTGGATGTCAAAGCATAGGTAGAAGGATTTGTCCATCTATCCTATTGTAAGAAGAAATATCCTTCTGGGTTCAGCTCCAAGTGGGGAAAAAGACACTGGAAACATGGAGACTGCTTGGAAAGATGGTTTAATGGTGGACAGGATCACATGCTTTGAGTTCCTGAACAGAAAAGGGGTGAGACGCAGCGAGTCCCCGGGTTGTATGCCCTCTCTGGCTTTGAACTTCCTGAGGCCCAGAAAGAGTATTCTGATTGGTTGTCAGACTCCCAGGGGGTGGGGGTCTTAACTAGCCTTGCTGGCTGATGTAATCTTCCCAGGTGCCATGTGGTGAGTTTCTGTTGCTAATGGGTCCTATTGTGTTGCAGATGATGGTCCATGGACAAAGGTGGGGGGAATTGAGTTTCTGCCTCTGGCCCATTAACAGAGGGTGGGGGGGCAAGAAGGTGGGAGCTGCTTCAATTTTTAAAACATGCTTCTCCATTTCTCATACAGGGAAACATAATATTCTGCCTTTTTAATATTTCCTTAAAATATTTCATTCTTCTAGGAAAGGGGTGGGTGCTAACTTCCTACACTATCAAGAATACACACCCAGAACTCCACAGAAGCAGGGGGAAGAGGGAGGGAGGGAGGGAGGGAGGGAGAGAGAGAGGAAGGAAAGAAAGAAAGAAAGAAAGAAAGAAAGAAAGAAAGAAAGAAAGAAAGAAAGAAAGAAAGAAAGACATGTGAATGCAAATCCTTTCATCATCTAGTCTTAATAAATTTGGTTCATTGGCAGAATTAATTTACCTGATAAAGAAGCATATACTTCTCAAAAGCCACTAAATGAACCCTTTAGATAAAATATTCCCACTATCTGAAAATTATTGTTTGATATGCACTTACAGTGGAGAGCTGATCAGAAAATTACTCCTGCCCAGATGTGTGTGTGTGTGTGTGTGTGTGTGTGTGTGTGTGAGAGAGAGAGAGAGAGAGAGAGAGAGAGAGAGAGAGAGAGAGAGAGAGCAGGAGACAGAGAAATCTTTCAGCTGAGTTTTAATTTAGCATCACAATAGCTCAAGGCTGAACCTCTAATAGTTTCTTGCATTGACCTTTCAGAATTTGATTTATTGTGACCCAGTTAAAGGTTTAGTGTGAGCATAATTGCATTGCAATGTGCTTCCTGCAAGAGAGATACTGGCAAAGATATTGACAAAATCAAATTTAGCAGCTATTCTTCCAAAAGGGAGGGTGGGCATTCTGTGACTGCTGAAAATGGTCTGGAAGGGGATGGATTAAATGATGCCCATGGAAACGTCATCCCAGCTCAGGGTTTTGAAGTAGCGCATTGCTAAGTTGTGAATTAAATGTTCCTGGCCGCCCAAAATGCTTAATACAAAGACAAGTTGGAGTTACTACTGCCACCACCCCACTGACCTTTTACCTTCCTCCAAAGATACAGCATGACATACTTTTCACTTTGTCAGTTGCATCCTTTCTCAAGTTCAGAAACTTGTCTGAAATCTTAAACTGTCACAGCTTCCTATAAAAAAACGGAGTTTAAAGGCAGGAGATGCTTTAAAAATGTCTTACGGGATTCTTGAGATTCCTGACTCCTGAATCACAGAAAATAAAGTTGACTCAATAAGTAGGGAAGGCAGGAGAGGAAGTGAGGTGTAATGGTATGTAAGAATTGGAGACCAAGTTAAGAGATGCTGCCTAGGGAACAGTCAGATAAGAGGTAGCCTAGCCCACAGCTGCAGAGTAGATGGAGCAAGAGACCCAGAAGGGAGCCTCTCTAAGTTATCAGGCTGTAAAGGTGATGGCAGGGGAATTGTATTTTCAAGACTTGCAAGATTCTGCTAATGTAATCTTAGAATTAGTAGAATTAGTTCATCAAGTAATGTTTCCTGATGAATTAATTCTATTTAGATGAACAGTCTATCTAGGAAGACTGATACACCAGGTACGCTTCCCAAATTAATCAATCAGTCAATCAATCAACCAATCAATCAGCATAGAGCTGGAAGGAACCTTTTGTCCAACTCCCTGATCAAATAGGGGATCCTATTCCATTTCAGATAGGTGGTTGTTGTCAACTCGCAAAGCATCCCTGGCCTCCTCTCAAGTTGCCATAGGCAAGGGGGATGGGAAACCGACAAAGCAGCATGGCAGCCAAAAAAGAAAAAAACAAAAGCACCTTCCAGACATATCTCTCCCAAGGCTGTCTCCCAGGGTTACCCACAGCGGCCGGAGAAGAGTGATCTCTACAACCTGTAAAATTGCTCGGTTGGTGAATGTGACTGATGACACACCCTGGGGGGAGGGGAAAAACAAGGTCAAGATTGGGCCAAAAATTATGTGGGGTCAGAGTTGGCTTCACTTGGAACATGCCAACATGAAGCTCCTAACAAATAACTGGATTTCTTTTGAAGCTTGGCTTGAGACTCATGATTTAATTAGGGCATCTGTCGGAACCCTGACAGCCGTCCAGTCTTTTCTTAAAAACCTCCAGTGATGAACGTCTCTAACTTCAGACTTAAAGATATTTTTTTCTTGTTTTTGCTCTGAGAGACTGACATGGCTATCATACAGTATGTTTGATAATGGAAAGACTGCCTTAGAAGGTGGTGGCCTCTCCTCCTACAAGCCACATCCTTCAGATATTAATAATAATGGATCTCTTGTAAAGAACACAGGATAAACTTGAAGTTCAGCCTTTTTCTAACTTGGTCACCCAGACTAGTCTGCTTCTCCATTGGCGTGTGGATATTTGCATTCAAAGCTGTATTTAAATATGTATAAGTAGTTTTCATTCTAAATATACAATTGTTAATGTATATGGATGCATGACATTTGAACTGAGAACTATGCATTCCAAATATGTGGAATGCACAAAAATGGTGGATAACTATGTTAGATCTGGGTCAGATCAGTTTGTATTGGAATTCTCAGAAAATTAATGCCCATGTAATGACATGTAGGAAAAACCTTAGGAGATTGGGTGAAGATACACTGCTAAAGGAATGGTCAGATAAGAGACAGAAGAGCCCATAGTTGGATAGTGGATGGAGGAACAGGCTCTGGAAAGACCCTCCCTAGTTTCCTGGACTGTAAAGGAGATGGGGTTGGGGAGAATGTCAGAGTATATTCATGAAACTGGAATAGGGCATAGCAACATATCAGCCAATGAGGGCTGTTTGGTAACTGAAACATAGTATTTGTTATATGGGACCATAAGAGACAGTTTGGAGCCTGGGTATGGCTTAACTGTTCTGTATATAAGCTTGAGGGCACTAGCTTCTCTCCCCTCCATTTTGCCTTCTCTATTTTGTGCTTCCATTTTGTGCTGTGTTTGTGCTTGTTATTTCTCTTCTCTACAACGTGGAAAAAACGTACAAGGGTATTGTATTCCTTATGTGTTGGTATTGTATATAAAGAAATTTCTTATATAATTTCAATCCTGCTTAATAGCCTGCTTTTGTGTACTGCAGCAAACTCTAACAGAGAAGAATTGTACTCCCAGACTTGCCAGGTACTGTTAATTAGCCTTACAATAAAGTGGAATTAGTTCATATGGTCGTAATTCCTATCTGGTTCATTCGGTCAGTCTGACTGCCTTAAATGCTCTCCATTTGAAGGTGATGATTCCCATCATACCCCACCCCACCCCCATGATTTAAGTTATGAAACTGAGCTGCACTTTCCCCCACTCCTCCTCCACTGCCAGAGTATGCAATTTATTGCTATGCAGCAGGCTGGAGTCCAGCTCTACCTTTTATTTACCCCTGTACATTCAAGGCCAGCAGTAAAAAATTCAAATGAGGAAACTATAAATTTGAATTTTTGCAAGACGAGAGTTTGATTGAGCTCATTTCTCCTTGAATCAAAGATGAGCAAGCATCAACAGCTTTTGAGGCCAGCCTGTCATTCAGCAATCTGAACTATCAGCTCTAATCCCAACAATATCATCCATTGTATGGCATTTTAATGGTTGGCTCTCCACTTTCTGAACATTTTTGTTGTTCAAACTCTCTGGAAATAAACAAAGAACCATGGCCACTCAACTTAGGACTTAATGATGCACAACTGCTTCAATAGAATCCTGCCCTTGTAAATGTTATGCTAACTTCCACATTTACTTTTCAGGGCCACCATGAATTTTCAAAGAGTCAATTCCATTCCCCAAAAGAAGATTTGGGATATGGAATTTCCAAAAAGAGTACATTACTCCAAGACCCATTTTTTTAAAAAAAATTACCCATTCCAAATTGCCAAACTCATTCTTAAATCTGGTGTCCTCAGATACATGGGAACTCTTGCTGTCATTATTCACTTGTAGTATGGCTACTGAAATCATTGCCTTGGAATTCTGGGAGTTGTGGTCCCAACAGGTCTGAAAGACAATAGGTAAGAGGAAAGATGGATTATGAAGTTCCAAGAGACTTGCTTTCTAGCACAATTCTAACTAAGGGTGAAAAAAAAATGGAGGAAGGAGTGAGGTTGTCTCAGAGGAGGAAGCCAAGTCAACAGGTCCCTCAATCAGGACACAGTAGTCTTGGCTATGAAGAAAGACCATATTACAAACCCAATAATTGTCTAGA
Source organism: Pituophis catenifer annectens (assembly GCF_029215685.1). Taxonomy (NCBI): domain Eukaryota; kingdom Metazoa; phylum Chordata; class Lepidosauria; order Squamata; family Colubridae; genus Pituophis; species Pituophis catenifer. The sequence continues at coordinate 19,342 of NW_027257155.1, forward strand.
AGAAATGAAGCCATCTTGATGGAAGCTCTTAAATGCTGCCCATAGCGTTTCATCCAGGGAATGCCACAGATTTATGCTTCACTCTCATGCTCCCAAGGGCCAAGATCATAAGAATTTAAAACAAAAATAAGAAGAGGAAGTCTAGCCTTTGGCTAATAATACATAAGTCCCTATAGGATTTAGCCTGTGAAGTACCATACTTTTTGGAGTATAAGACGCACTTCCCCCACCCAAAGGTGGGTGAAAATTGTGGTGCATCTTATACACTGAATGTTGCCAAAGCCCCGCTCACCACCAGCCTTCACCCTTTGGCCGTTTTCGGCCTCCGCGGGTTGCGTTTTCAGCCTCCGCATGCTCCACTTTAGACCTGTTCCAGGCTGCGGAGATCACCACAGCATATCGCAACTGATCGCCACCTCCGTGCATCACATTTTCGGCCTCCGCACGCTCCATTTCTGGCCTCCATGCATCACATTTTTGGCCGGTTTCAGGTGGTGTGGATTGGTGGTGGCAGTGGTGGCGGCAGCAATCCCCGCCATTTGGAACTGGCTGAAAATGTGACATGCAGAGGCTAAAAATGGGGCATGCATAGGCCAAAAACATGACACATGGAGGCGGTGATCAGTGGCGATGTACTGTGGTGATCCTGGCAGCCTAAAACAGCTGATTGGCAGTATTCTGGGAGGCCGATCCAACTGCCAATCAGCTGCTCGTGCTGAATCTGGCTGTGATAATGTGCTGAAGCTGACCAGGCTGTTTGCTGTACGCTAGCCAGATGAATACCAATGGATGCTGTTAGGCAGAGGCAGATTTTTTTTTCTTGTTTTCCTCCCCGAAAACTAATCTGCACCTTATACGCCGAAAAATACAGTATAAACCATGTCACCTTCTCATTCCAGGTGCTTCACATAGGACAATAATTATAATGTGTAAATCAATATGAATTCAGCCAATATTGCATGCATTCACACATATTGCATATTCTTTGAAAAATATTAATTAAAATGGCAGAAAGATCAAGTTGTGCAGAACTGTTGTTTGAACAAACACTGTGCCCAGTATTCTTAGGGTTTTCTTTGCTTCATTCTCTTCATAAGAGGTTTCTCTTATTATTTCTCAGAGTACTTTTGAATTTATTTTCAATTTCTTTTCGTGGTAGCATATGATTTCATTCAGGATGAAAGAGCTAGCTGGAGATTTCCTCTAAGAACAAGAGTTCTGCAGATGAAGATGGAGGGGGAGGAAAGAATCTACCTTGAGACAGATGCAAATATATAATTTAAATCAATAAGTATTTTGTTGCGCTTTGCTCTTTGCAGCCTGCTAAGAGATTCCTCAAGACAGAACTTCCATTAAAATATTTGTTTTTCTTTTTCTTTGCATTTACTGTGACCCTTCTAGAACACTTCACATATGATTTATTTAGTCCAACAATGAAGTTGGCTTTCTCTCAGGGAATTTTGAATACTCAAGGAACAAGTTGTGTCTAGAAGGTACTCTGGAGATCTGGAGGAACACATTCATCCTCACCTGAAGCTGGATGATTATATGTTTCCCACATTTATCTCTTAAATTGGGAGCTTATTGTAGGAAATTAGCACCCACCTCTTTCCTAGAAAAATGAAATATTTTAGGAAATATTAAAAAAGGCAGAAAATTATATTTCCCTGGTTGAGAAATGGAGAAACATGTTTTAAAGACAAAGCAGCTCCCACCTTCCTTCCCCCCCTCCCACCCTGTGTCAATGGACCCTCATCTGCAACACAATAGGACCCATCTAGCAACAGAAACTCACCACATGGTACCTGGGAAGATTACATCAGCCAGCAAGGCTAGCTAAAACCCCCACCCCTTGGGAGTCTGACAACCAATCAAGATACTCTTCCTGGGCCCCAGGAAGTTCAAAGCCAGAGAGGGTGTAAAACCAAGGCACGCTCAGCATCTCCGCCCTTTTCTGTTCAGGAACTCAAACCATGTGATCCTGTCCACCATTAAACCATTTTTCCAAGCACTCTCCATGTTTCCAGTGTCTTTTTCCCTACTTGGAGCTGAACCCAGAAGGATAATTCTTCTAACACTATCTAAGGTTAAACAATCAAAATTAAACTTTTGCATATGATATTTAATCTGTTTATTTTAGTTGCTTTTGCTTCTAATTCTAAGTAAAAAATACTTAAACAATTGTGAGTTGGTCATGAGGCACCAAACTCTCTCCTTTACACAACACACTAATTATCTCTCTCTTTCTCCCTCTCTCCCTCCCTGCCTCTCTCCCTGTCTCCTTCCCTCTCTCTCTCCGTCTCCCACCATCCCTCCCTCCCTCCCTCTCTCTCTCACACACACACACAAAGTGACTACCATATATCTTTTTCACTTTGTATCTTTCCCTTTCTTTATTCAAATCTGTCTACCATAGCCCTTCTCTTCTCCTATTTCCATTTTTTTCTGTTCTTCCTTTCTGCACTATTTTTCTTCTATCTCTGCTTACATAAGATAAGGACTTGGGGCGTGATTTTTGCTTTAAAAAGTTGCTAATAATGTTCCTATAAATTTCAGTGAAGACTTTGAAAGATTATTTGCTGCATAGGGGAAAATAACATTTGGCTAATGGAAAAAACGAACAAGGATGTTTGGTGTTAATGATAAAATAAAAGAGAATGAGGGGGAAAAATCATATAAGGAAATAATTGAAGCAGAAATAATAATGAGAGAAAAACACTGTACAGGTTAAGAGGGATATTTGCAAAGAAGGTTGTCAAAGATGGCGAGGAATAGTTAAAAGAACAAAGAAAGATGCAGAAATAGGAATAAAGATTATTTGGGAAAGAGTGAAAATAAAGTGAATGGAATTAAAAATAAAAGTGTTGAAATGATTTGAAATGAAACTAAAATGGGAAATAGTAGAATGATTTGTTTCGGAATGACAGTTATATATCAAAGGGTAGAATTGAAATGAACACTATGAATGTTAACAGAATAACAGAGTTGGAAAGGACCTTGGAGGTCCTCCAGTCTAACCCCCTGCTCAAGCAGGAGACCCTATACCATTTCAGACAAATGGCTATCCAATCTCTTCTTAAAAATCTTCCATCATGGAGCACCCACAACTTCTGAAGGCAAGTCATTTCACTGGTGAATTATTCTCACTGTTAGGAAATTTATCCTTAGTTCAAGGTTGCTTCTCTCCTTGATTTGTTTCCATCCATTGTTTCTTGGCTTGCCTTCTGGTGCTTTGGGAAATAGGTTTTGACCAGAGGTGGGTTTCAGCAGGTTCTGACCAGTTCTGGAGAACCGGTAGTGGAAATTTTGAGTAGTTCAGGGAACCGATAGTAAAAATTCTGACTGGCCCTGCCCCCATCTACTCTCTGCCTCCCAAGTCCCAGCTGATCTGGGGGAAATGGGGATTTGGCAATAACCTTCCCCTGGATTGGGGACAGAATGGAGATTTTACAGTATCCTTCCCCTGCCATGACCACCAAGCCATGGCACGCCCACCAAGCCACTCCCACAGAACTGGTAGTAAAAAATTTTGAAACCCACCACTGGTTTTGACCCCTTCTTCTTTGCAGCAGCCCCTCAAATATTGGAACACTGCTATCATGTCACCCTAGTGCTTCTTTTCATTAGACTAGAAATACCCTATTCCTGTAAGCATTCTTCATATGTTTTAGCCTCCAGGCCCCTAATCATCTTTCTTGCTCATCTTTGTTGAACAGCGACCTGTGTAGATGGGTTAACTAGAGAACTGTTAAAATATGCATGTTGTTTGTTTTGGAATAACTGTATGACTTTGTTTAATCTGCTTGTGAATACAGTCTGATTGGAAGAATGACATGTCTGTTCCATTGTACAAGCAGAAAGGAAATCAAAGTGAGTATGTCAACTATAGGATGTTAGGTTTTTAAATCTGCCTGGAGAAGTATTTAGCAACTTCTGATTAAAAGTGTATAAGAGGTGACAATAAGCAACATGTGAACAATGCAGAATGGCTTTATACTGAGCAGGGAGTGTATGGAACAGATTTTTTTTTTAATTTTTTATTAAGTTTTTAATTAAAGACAAAACACAAAACCACACCCAGTGTATAATACAAAACAGGGAGAAGCGGAGGAATTTGTTCTTCATCTTCAGGTCTTCCAAAAATCTCTTTGCATTGGCACTGGCATTATTTCTTCCAAGTTCCCGATTGCATAGTCCACAAATGGTTGCCATATCCTCCAAAATATATTTTCTTTCAATAGTCCTTTTTTGAATTTTATATCACACGTTAACTTATCATTAAGAGCAATTTTCCAAACTTCTCTGAACCATTCATTTATTTTGTATTCAATATTCAATTTCCAGTATCTTGCAATCACAATTCGTCCCATAATGACCAATATCCTTACAAGCTCTCTTTCATCAATTGTTAACACGTTGTCATTCAACTTTAATATGAGGATGGTATCTACTCCCAACTTTACCTTCTTTTTAATTATTTTACTAGATTCTTCTTCTATTCGTAACCAAAAATTCTTCACTTTACGACATCCATACCACATGTGTTCATATGTCCCATTCTCCACTTTACATCTCCAACATAACTTGCTAGCATTTTTATTCATTTTATATAATCTTATTGGGAACAGGTACCATTTCCAGATAACTTTATAACTATGCTCCTTTATTCTTATTGATAAGGTCCTCATTATTCTACTATTCCAATTCAAAATCCATTCCTGTTCTGTAATATCTGTTTCTAAATCTTTTACCCAATTATCTTTCATCACCATTTGTAAATTACTATCCAAATTAATAATTTTATATACCTTACTAACCAATCCCTTAATTCCAATTTCTTCCATTCCTAATTGGGATACTATTTCTTCAAATTCCGTTTTTAACCTTCCTGCCCTCGTTTTATCCTTATATTTCTTATTCCAATTATTAACCTGTATCTTCTCCCACCAATTCAATTTCCACTTTTCATATATTTCCTCTTTTTAAAAATCATCTCTTACTACGTTTATTCATTCTTTTATTCCTTCCAGATTTTCCTCTTTTAACACCTGTTTCCTCTCCCTATTTAAATTTATGGGAAAATCCCCATCTTCCAAATTCCCCAATTGTAATCTATCTGGAATCAATTTTCTGTCAAATTTACTCCAAGTTTTCAACAAACTATTTAACAAATCATTTCTAACTTTAATTTTTTCCGCTATATTCTCCATAAAATATATTCTTCCCCATTTTTCAATTTCTCCCAACTCCAATTTTTCCCATAATTCGTTTCGACCAACAATTATTTTAACTACAGTCCTCACTTGAAAGGATCTATAATAATTAATCAATTTAGGTATCCCAAGACCTCCTTCCTTTTGATTTTGATACCATAATTTTTTAACTATCCTAGACCTTTTATCACATTACAAAATTTGTCGATTTTCTTTTGATATAATTCCATATCCTTTTCAGAGATATATATTGGGAGCATTTCAAATAGGAAATTGAATTTCGGTAATAACATCATTTTACTTAATGCCACTCTCCCAAACCAAGAGAAATTTAATTTCTTATACTTCCCGATTTTCTCATCAATTTCTCTTATCAGTTTGTCATAATTCAACTTTTTCATTTCATTTATCTTTGTTGATAATATTATTCCTAAATATCTTATATTTTCTTTAACTTTTATTCCGAATTGATTTTTAAATTTCTCTTTTCCTTTTTTTATATCCCAATTTAATAACATTTCTGATTTAGCCCAATTTATAGATAATCCAGTAATCTCTTCAAATTCCTCTAAATGCATCTTAATCTTTTCAATATCTTTTTCTGGATTTTTCATTACAATCAGGGTGTCATTGGCATACAAATTAATTTTAACACCTTTATATCCAATAATATCTTCGTCTTCTTCTATTTTTACTGCTCAGATCTCCATAGCTAGTAAAAACAATGCTGGGGATAAAGGACACCCTTGTCTTGTACCTGCTTCCAGAATTATCTCTTTTGTTAAAATCCCATTCACTTTTACTCTGGCAACCCCCTTTTGATATAATTTTGAAATAACTTGAGTAAATTTATCTCCAAATCCATAAGCCTTAATCAATTCTATAATCATTTCCCATTGAATTGAATCAAATGCTTTAAATATATCCAACCCTAATATTCCTATTCTATCCTTATTATATTCTGTAATATTTATAATATTCAAAACTCTCCTAACTATGTCTGACATATATCTATCTTTCACAAAACCTACTTGATTACCATTTATATATTTGTCTATAAAGCTATTTAATCTATTCGCTAAAATAGCTGTAAATATTTTTGCATCCTGATTTATTAGGGAAATAGGTCTATACGATTCTACCAATTCTAAATCTTTTCCTGGTTTGGGAATCAAAGAAATCAGTGATCTATTCCAAGATGCTGGAATATCCACACCATGCAAAATTTTGTTATACAATTTTTCTAATTTTGGCACTATTATGCCTTTAAATTCCTTATAAAATTCTGCCGGCAACCCATCCTCACCTGGTGCCTTCCCCAATTTTAATTTTTGGATCGTTTCTATAATTTCTTGCTGGGTTATACTTCCCTCCATTTTTTCCTTATATTCCATTTCTATTTTTCTATGTTCATATTTTTTCAAAAAGTCCTTCAATTTCTTACTATCTATTTCCCTTTTAGAGTAAAGTTTTTGAAAAAAATTTCTAACGATCTCACATTTATCTTTTTTCTTATTACATCTTTTACCTTTTTTATCTATTAATATTCCAATTTCTCTTCTACATTTCTTATCTTTAGCCATCCTTGCCAATAATTTAGAGTTCTTATTACCAAATTCAAAAAATTCTCTTTTCAAATACATTAAATTCTTTTTAACAACTTCAATATCTTCAATTACCTGCTTATCTTTTAATTGTCTCAATTCTTCCCCAATTTTTTTATTTTTAGTTCTTGAAAATTCGTTTTCTAATTCTTGTATTCTTTTCCCTTCCATTTCCATTTTTTTTATAATCTTTATATTTTTTACATGACTATTTTATACTTTCACCCCGAAAAATCGCCTTCATTGTATCCCATACCACATTATAATTCACTTCATCATTATCATTCCATTTCCAATTTTCCTCCCAAATTTCAATCATTCTTTTTTTGTCTTCTTCATTTTTATACAATTTAGCATCATGCCTCCAATTATTTTCTTTTTTCTCAGTATATACATTCAACTCCATAATTACATTTGCATAATCTGATTCTTTAAATATCCCTACATCAACTTTTCCAACTCTATTAAATAAATCTCTTGACACCATAATATAATCAATCCTTGAATATGTATTATATACCTTAGAATAGAAAGTATAAACCCTTTCTTGACCTTTAATTTCCCGCCATGTATCAAATATTCCATTTTCTATCATCCAATTATCTAATATACTCATTTGAACATTATCACCATACCGGGCTACATTAATAGTATCATATTTACTTCGAATAAGATTGAAATCACCCACCACAATCAGTCTACCCTTACTTTCTTTCCACAGTATTTTTGATATTCTCATCAGGAATTCATTTTGTTTTTCATTAGGTGCGTAAATATTAACCAATGTTACCAATATGGAACAGATTTTTGCCTTCAGTTCAGTGGTGGGTTGCCCCCGGTTCGGACCAGTTCGCAAGAACTGGTAGTAAAACCGGCAGGAGGCACCTCCCACTGCCCCAGATGTCATCATTGGTGATTTGCACATGTGCAGAAGCAAGGCGTTCATGTGAGCGAAGCGAGTTCACGCACGCGATCCCGTTGCAACTGGTAGTAAAGTTAAGTAGAACCCACCCCTGCTTCAGTTGGTCATTGAGAAAATATGAATGTGAAAGAACAAGGGGTTTTTGTATGTTCATTAGTTTTGTGAACGAGAATAATGTAGTAAATTGGCTTGAATTATAGAATATTCGGCTCAAATATGGAGTTTGTTGCTGAATGCAGAAAGAATGATATATGATGTAAGTAAATAGGACCATTAGCTAATAGTACAATTCTGTGTTAAGTAAAATAAGGATGTATGCAGTCTCCCTTCCTTGTTTAATGTGCTTATGGATACATGTATAAGGAATGCTTTTGATGTTCTGATAGGGAATGTGAACATATATGTATTTTTATATAAATCAGGCTATGGTATGCTGAGAAGCTGAGTAATTTGCAGCAAATATTAAACTGTGTGATGTAACAAGAAATATGGATCTAGAAGGAAATGTGTAAAAGACCAAAATGGTTGTGTTTGACAGTTAAAATGGAATGAAGAATTGCAACCCATAAATGCATGGTGAAAGCTTAGAGCCAGTAAATGAAGTTGTGTACCACAGTAGAATATTTACTAAATATAGAAAAATGAATAGAGAAATGTTAAGACAAGAACATTCTGGTAGAAAAGTAGCGGGTGGTATATTGTCTTTTTGAGGAATGCGTGTTTGTTGGAACAAGGGAAAATAGCTGTATATTAGAATATGTTTCTGCCAAAGATATTCTATGGAAATGGGAGTTGAGTAGATCAAGAGAAATTTGAATGCAGTAGAATTGGCTTTCCTAGGAAATTTGTCTGGTGAAACAAGGAGAGATAGGATCAAGAATGAATGGGTGCTGATTGCATGTGGATTGAATGCAAATGTGAATGTTCAGTATGAAATAAGTAGAATAAGTAAAAGTAAGGTAACAGAATCCTTGCAAATTTTGCTCTGCTAGTGTTGCCGATTATATGGGGTGGTACTCTCCTCCATTTCAAGACCATTGAACCAGCACTCTCCGAAGATGTTTCTGTGGTCATGTAGCCAGCATGACATCATGGAGCACAGTTACTTGCCCCCCATAGTGGTACCTGTTTACCTACTTGCATTTGCATGCTTTCGAACCACTAGGTTGGCAGGAGCCGGGGCAAGGATGGGAGGGAATGGTACAACTTGCCACAGCCAACTTGCTGCAGCCAACTCATCATGGACAACTCTCCATGTGACAAATTGCTATGGGACAATGTAACTATTCTATTTAATTATTTAAAATAAATATGAAATATTTTAGTTTTTGCCATTTACATTTTATTCTGTTCCTCCTTTGCATCCCTTCTTTAATTCTTCTATTCCACCATTTCTTTGATATTAGTGTAGCTCTTGTGTCTGCTACTGCTGGTTGGCCCGGGCAGCAGATCTTTGGTCGAGACTTCACCTCCCCCTGGAGAGAGTGAAGAGACCTCGACCGCACCAAGTTGGCTGTAGCGAATTAGCTGTGGTGAGTTGGCCGCACCAAGTTGCCCATGGCAAGCTGGCTGTGGTGAGTTAGCCATGGTGAGTTGGCTGCAGCAAGTTGGTCATGGCAAGTTGGCTGTGGCAAATTTTCATAGACCCAGGAGGGGGGCTCACCCCATCACATGGTTCTTGGGTCTCGAACCTGGGCTGCCAGCTTTCCAACCAACAAGCCCATCATCTTAACTGCTGAGCCACCACGCCACCTCAAGTGGAATAAGGGGACAGCAAAATAATTTTTCTTCCACCTCTATAGCAGAATATCAGGAGGGGAGAAATAATGGATTTTCCATCATTTCTTTTATCACCTCTGCATAAACTCAAAATTTTCCTCCCCAGAAAGAGGAGCCAAAAATCTTTCTCAGGATCCACATGCTCAAAATTTCACTTAGCAACCACATGGCTCAGGTTTCAGCAGCAGAACAACAACAAAAAGCTTTCAATAGACAGATTTAACAATTCTTTATTGGGAAGGCATTCTCTAAGGAAAGTGATAACAGAGAGAAAGTCTGGTGGTTCCAGCTGCAAAGGCAGTCAAAATAAGAATGCATTAGAATAATAACTGAGTTTGCAATCCTATACAAGCTTACCCAGGAATACACTTCATTGAATTCCCTCAGATTTATTTCTAAGAAGTCATGCGTGGAGTTTATGTTGTTAATGGGAGCCGAAAGCCTTCTTAAATTCTGGAGATGTAAACAATATCTTGAAATAGATGGCTAAACTGGAAAGTAATAAGATGGCTAAGTTACAACATCTTAATAACAGAGACTGTCCAAATAATACAACAATGGAATAACAACAATAGCAGCAACAACAACTGCCATTGAGTTATCAATTGTCTGCCTATTAACCAAACTGGCTAATTATTCTCTTTTTTTTTAAGGACTCCTACAACACCCAATAACTTATTTTGGATTTATATGAAGAGAGAGTAAACAGAATGGCTAATTTTTTTTTCTGTGAAAAGAATGACTCCATTTTATTGAGTGAGAGGAAAATGGCTCAGTGAAATTTAATTGTGTGTTTGTGGGTGCAGACATATAAGATGCTATATATATACTTACAGCTGTGGTCCTAAACCTTTTTGGGACTAAAAGTCCTTTTGGGGCTGGTTCTGTGGAGAGAGGTTTTATTGTGGACTGGAGGGGATGTGATTTCACATGCTGCCTGCATCCCATGGATGGGGCTTCACTTGTTTGTGTGGACCAGTTACTGGCATGTCACAGACTGGTGCCAGTCCATGGATTGGGGGTTGGGGACTCCTGCCTTACAGTATCAAATGCTCTGCCAGCTCAAGTTCTTCTTCCACATCCTGGCCATCTATTTTGAGAATTTTGAAATAATGTCAATACTCAAGGAGCCTGTCTTAGTACCTACACATTTCTAAATTGTGGGTAAAGAGAGGGTCTTCAGGAAATTCATTTCAGCAAAAGGCATTTTGAGATACAGTTCAACACCACTGATGGGTCAGTAGTTCTAAGCAGCCTTGACATTTTAAGGCCAGCCCTTTTCACTTTATCTGTAGCGTCCAATAAGGGTAAGAGATATCATAACCCAGACATGTCAAACACTGACACCCACGGGCTGAATCTGGCCCGCGATAAGCCCAGAGTTGTCCTGCAGGGCCATCCCAGAAATGGCGAGGAACTGGCCTATGCTGCCCCAGTCCTAGCCCACCCTGGCCAAACCCACCCAGTCAGCCACAACGATCAAGCCACGAACAACAAACGAGGGCAAACAAAATCCTGATACGGCCCACAATGGGATCGAGTTTGACATCCCTGTCACAACCAATGGATTCTATATAACTTACTTTATGTTTTAAAATTTATTTTTGTATTTTGTCTTGTTTATTATATTATTTACAGCCACACATATAATAGAAAATCCTCTGTTGACCTCTTGTTGGTTCTAACAAAGCTGTTAATCCTACAGCTTTATCATTAGACAAGAGCATGTTTCTAGAAGAAATAAGAATTATGCCCATTTAATGGAGGAATGTCCTCCTAAGTTTCAGGCCATCTATCCTGAGGATATCTGTTCATTTTTCCTCCCTGCTACCTCTTAGCTTTTGCTGTGGTGCAGCCACTAGCAAGTCAGCTTGAACTTTTTATGATGACTTCATATTAGGAACTGCATCAAAAGGAGAAATTTCTGCTATGATTTGCTAGGCATTCTGATATTGCGATGGTAAGCAAATTAATTATGGCAGGGGCATATCTCCCCTTGCAGATTTCCCCCCATTGAAAATATTTGCAAAATCCAAAGACATATTCTTCCAATCTTTGTGCATATAATATTCTGTTTAAGCCGAATTTGGAATGTTCCTTTTTTTTCATTCAGATAAGACAGTCATCAGCCCTTAAAATAGAAACCCATGTTAATGGTAGTGACACCGGGCTAAAGATGGCTCCAGTTCAATCACACTTATGCTCCTAAGATGCTGATTAGACCAACGTCCCTAGCTTTTCCTCCCATTACAGATCATCCATGATTTATGACTACAATTAGGACCAGAATTTTCATTGCTAAACCAAAGAGGTTGTTAAGTGAGTTCTGCCCAATTTTACAACCTTTTTTTTAACCACAGTTAAGTCAATCAGTAGCAGTTGTTAAGTGAATCATGTGGTCATTAAGAAAATCTGGTTTACCTCATTGACTTTGCTTGTCAGAAGGTAGATGGAAAGGTTGCAAATGGCAGTTGCATGACCCTGGGACACTGCAATCATTGTAAATTAAAGCTGCCTGAATTCTGGTCATGTGAACCAGGGGTGGGTTCTAAATTTTTTTATTACCAGTTCTGTGGGCATGGCTTATTTTGTGGGTGTGGTTTTATGGTCATGTGACAATTCTTTAGGATTTAGCAGAGGTACTGGTCTACCAGGCTTTTAACTGCTTGTAGAGCTGTACCAGTCTATCCATTTGTACTTGGGGCGTCCCGGTCTACCCATTTGTTTTTCGAGCGCACTGGTCTACCACCAACTGCCTTTTAACACTGATCAGCTGTAGGACGGCCCTTTGAAGCCCCGCAGCAAGAGTTTAAACAGTTTTTTTTCCTTCGAGCCAATCAGCTGGGACTCGGGAGGCAGCGAATAGATTGGGGGCGGGGCCAAATAAAAGGTAAGAATAATGCGGGGGGGGGGGCGGGGAGGCAGAAGGGCCCAGCTCCTGAACAAAGAGAACCGGTTCGGTGAAGTCTTATCGTCACTGCTACCGGTTCAGCCGAACCGGGCCAGACCGGGAGGAACCCTCCACTGATGTGAACGCAGGGATGCTGCAATGGTTGTATATATAAGGGCCAATTGAAGTCATTTTTTCCAGTGTCATAACTTCAAACAGTTAAACAAATGGTTGTAAATCAAGGAATGCCTGAACTTTTATAGGTACTTGGAGGAGAATGAACTATTATTATATTATTACATAATTAGTATATTAGTATATTATTAGTATTATTATACTATTATAACTATTTCCTTTAAACATGGTCTCCAGCTGCTACATCTAAAATGATTGCAATGGTATTTAGATTAAAGTGATCTAGCTGATTTTCTTATGAATTTTCTTTTAAAGATACCTTCCTTCTAAATCTAAAAGGCAACACAGAGTTTTAGTTTCCTTTTTCAGTCATTACCCTGTTTTGTTTTTCAGGTCAACTGTATAGATTACTTCATTTTTTTTAGGGAGGGAAATGAGTTATTATGCATTCTATTCTTGCTTTCACGTATTAATATGGCTATTAAGTGCAAGGCTAATATAAATATCTGGAATTTTAAAAAGCTAATGTACATCATTATCTGCGAATTCTTTGTTGGCACTTTTTCTGGAGTCAACAAAAGAGGAAGAAATGGAACTCACCACATCATCCTTCTTCTGTTTATGTGAAATATAATCTCAATATGTTTGTTTCACCGCCCTTGGCACTCCTCATTCTGTTCACTGCTTCCTCTGTTCCTCCTATCTTCAGTGATGGGATTCAGCCAGTTCGGATCGGTTCGGGGGAACCGGTAGTTGCAACCTGCCCACCCGCCCTGGTGCTATGCCGTCCTATTTAGCCATGAGCAAAGTGCATGTGAGGAAGGCCCCGCGCATGCTGACATTTTCGGTGATGGGCGAATCGATTGTTAAATTATATGAAACCCACCTCTGTCTATCTTGAACAATGTTTCCTTGTAATCAGGAGAGAATGTACCTATCACAGGGTGGAACTGTTCAATTCTTCATCCACTTTGAACTTGGTTGTTTTCTTGCAAAAGTAGCCTGGTAAAAGAATCATTTATTTTTATCATTTATTATTAAATTTCCATGTTGCCTGACTCCTAATCCTGGGTGGCTCACAAATAACAATTTTTTTTTTAAGAGAGATGCAATCAAAAACAAAAATAAGAAATAAAAAGTACCCACGAGACTTCATTCATTCATAATAAAAGGCCTGGGAAAATCTTCAAGCTCCTTGCGATAGCTGCAAGGAAACATTTGCAAGAAAACACCCAACATTAAGAAATCAACATTTTCCATTTTGTACAAAATGCACCTCCCTTGTAATAGATAGATTGCTCTGTTTCAAATCCAGTCCATTTCAGATCCAATTGTGTTCTTTCCAAAATTCAATTTTTTCCTGTTTTTGATTTAATCTTTGAGTATGTGTTGATTTTTTTAAAACAGTATTAATATTTAAACCTTTTTTGAATGTGTTGTTTGGTGATGATGATGATGATGATGATGATGATGATGATGATGATGATGATGATTGTTGTTGTTCTTGTTATCTTTATTCATTAAATATGAAACTCAGTCAACTGAACATTTAATAATAATAATAATAATAATAATAATAATAATAATAATAATAATAATAACTTGGAACTGGTTAAGATCAGGAGTACTGAAAAAAGAAACTGAAAGCTTTATTTTGGCAGCTCAAGAACAAGCCCTAGCCACAAACTGTATGAAGGCAAAAATTCAACATGTTACCACCAACAGCAAATGCCGCCTCTGCAATGAGAAAGATGAGACAGTCGACCACCTGATCAGTGGGTGCAGCAAAATTTCACAAACTGACTACCTACAACGCCATGACCGTGTTGCTAAAATCATTCACTGGAAATTGTGCCAGAAGTTTGGATTTGAGTATAGCAAAAACCACTGGGAACATCAGGTTGAGAAAGTTTTAGAGAATGAGAAACTCAAGATCTTGTGGGACTTTAGGATTCAGACTGACAGGCACTTGGTCCACAACACACCTGACATAACAATAGTTGAAAAGAAAAAAGTATGGTTCATTGATATTGCAATACCTGGTGATGCACGAATTGAAGAAGAGAGCAAGAAAAAATCACAAAGTACCGGGACTTACAAATTGAAGTTGAGCGACTGTGGAAAAAGAAATCATGTGTTGTCCCGATTGTAATTGGAGCCCTCGGAGCAATACCCAAAGGGCTACCCCGCTATTTAGAAATTCTAAATTTGCCGGACTTGAACATTTTGACTCTACAAAAAACCACCTTACTCGGAACAGCTTACATCCTCCGACAATACCTTAACAGTTCCTAGGTCCTTGGTTAGGACTCGAGCTGCTGAGCTATTAACCAGCCTCAAAGGCTGTGAATCTCACTAAAGATTAACCAATAAATGATAATAATAATAATAATAATAATAATAATAATAATAATAATAATAATAATACAAAATATCAGCTTCTAAGTTCACAAATCTAAGTCATTTTGGGCAACAGTTTTGCAGTCACCTCAGGGGTGTCCTGGTGATTGGTGTCAAAAAAGTCAAGATGGCGGACTCTGTAGTTGAAGCCCAAGTGTTGAAAGAATTGCAATGTCGTGAAAAGTTCACATTGTCCTCTAGAGAAATCTGCACATATTTCTCTCCAACATTGGTGCTTTCAAGTCCAGAAACAAGAAAGCTATCCAAGTCTGGAAAGGAAGATTTCTAATCTGAATGGTTCTGTTACATGCTTCTGATATTGAATGCTTTTTTAATAGCTAAGAATAAATCAAAACATTTGAGAGCTGTGGACGAAACCATATCACTTGTAAGGAACCGGAATTTATTTTGCTTTTCAACTGCTTTAAGAATGGAATGGAATGGAATGGAATGGAATGGAATAGAATAGAATAGAATAGAATAGAATAGAATAGAATAGAATAGAATAGAATAGAATAGAATAGAATAGAATAGAATCTGGAAGGGACCTTGGAGGCCTTCTAGTCCAGCCCCCTGCTCTGGCAGGAGACACAATTTACCTATTTTTTCCCATTTCAAAATAATGGGAATTTCTGTTGTCCATTTCCAGCACTGATGATCAGAAGAAGACTCTGAGGAAGCAATGAAATCCACTTACCTTAGCTACCAGTTCAGGA
>NW_027257155.1:37500-39997 GCF_029215685.1 Pituophis catenifer annectens
CCTGTTCATTTGCCGTTCAGGAGAGGGTTAAAAAAAACACCACCTCTTAATTATTTGATCCTAAAGAACACTATAACTTCTTCCTGACCTATAAAAAGTAATGCTTCGATTCCTGCTGGAGTTTTATCTTCAACATTATTGCCCTCTTGTGGTGGTTGGAATCAGATGGTATATTTCCATTCTCTCAAATGGCTTTCATCTACTGGTACTTCAGAATGTTGTGATTTTTGTTTTGTTATAGTATCATCATTTTGTAGCAGTTCAGGTTTATTGGTCTAGGGCAATGATGGCTAAACTTTTTGCCGTCACGTGCCAAAAGCATGGGGAGCGTGGGGGGATCACATGTGTGTACCCACACCCATAATTCAATGTGCCCCGCCCCCCCGTGCATGTGCCCGGGACTCCCCCATGTTCCCCCCGCTTTTGTTATGTGATGGCAGACTGGGCCCAGTAGGTCTGATTTTTGTCCTCCCCAGGCTCCAGAGGCTTTCTTCCCCACCCCCCCACCCCCGGAGGCCCTCCGGAAGCCGGAAACAGCCTGTTTCCGGTGGGTCCAGAAGGCCCGAAAATCAGCTGGCCGGCACACGCATGCACCTTGGAGCTAAGCTAAGGCAATGCTCATGTGCCCACAGATATGATTCCACGTGCCACCTGTGGCACACGTGCCATAGGTTCGCCATCACAGGTCTAGGGAAAGATGGGCAACCTATGGATTATACGTGACCAGAGTCTCTTTTTTTCAGCCCCTAAAGCTTCTCCCAGATTGCACTGCCAAAATTCAATGGCAAATGAAAGCAAACCATTTTTCAGCTTTGTTTTTGTACCAGACTGACAAGCCACCATTCTGGATTCTGAATGGCTTCTACCCCCTATTCTGGCAGTGTCCGCAGAGTGTTTATATATATAAAAAAGGGCAAGCTAATATCACAGCCTGGCAGTATGATCGAAGTCCCACATCTATGTGCTGTGGTCCAAGGACTGGAATAATTTCATTATGGGTCATTATGTTGTGAATACTAGAAAACTAGTATAAAACCCTAACCCTAACCATTAAAATATATAAAATTATGGTTCATGTTTATAACCTAAACATTTCTACAGGGAGCTACCCAACAATACTGAACAGTGAGAATTTAAGGAGAGATTGAAATAAGTATAGTAGTTTATCTGTAAAATTCTTTGGATATACAGATGGCCACCAAATTGGGTTTAAAGAATTAGATATAAGCACTAACACTATCAGTAGAACTGCACATGGAAACTATACATCAGTTCTACTGTAGTGCTAGTGCCTATATCTAATTCTTTAAACCCAATTTGGTGGCCATTCGTATATCCAAATAATTTTACAGGTTATAAACATGAAGCATAATTTTTATATATTTCAGTTGTGATCTCCCTTATATTTTTCTAGTATTCACAACTCCAGTTGTGAAAACTACCAGCTGGTTCTATCTGGCTCAGGCGAACCAGTAACGCTGGTGGCAGGAGGCTCCACCCACCCACCCAGACATCATCACGTCCCGTTTTTGGTGCTCTGCACATGCACAGAAGGTCCTGCACATGCGCAGAGATGTCACGCGTGTGCTCCCATTTGCGAACCAGTAGCGAAGGTAAGTGGATTTCACCTCTGCCTCCATAGTAAGAAGCAATAAACTCCCCACCATCACCAGGTCTCCCCACACATCCTCTCTGAGAAGAAGGAAGAGCTATTTGCCTGCTATGAATATGTCAGATGTAAATGCCTTATTCTCTAATGTGTAAATAGTATATGAACGGGGTATCAGGGGTTAACTTATTCTTCACTTCTTAATGTATTCATAATTCACCACTCCCATATCTAGCCCCACCCATTGTATATATAAGGAGCTGTATGCACCCATTTTCCTTGCTTCTATCTGTGAATATTCAGTGAATATAGAATGCCTAATGTAAATAAAAGGAGAAATATTTAAACCTTTAACTCTTACTAAATTTATTGAGTCTGATCCTGAAAATATTGCAACAATCTGGTAGCAGAGGATGGTTAATTGACTCAATAAAAACTTAAAAATGTCTAAGAGAGCTAGGCCCAACACCAGGGCATACAGCAAAGAAATGGAAACGGACCAAGAAATAATCGACGAATCCACAAACGCGATTTCGAGAGAATCCGAAGAATATACCACTGAAGACGAAGAAATAATAGATGAAAATGATGATCGGGAGGAAATCGAAATAGAAAACAACGAACTCAGGTCAGAGATATTAAAACTATTAAAGAGTCAAAAGAATGATGAAAGCCTCATCGCGAACCTCCAAGACATGCTGAAGAACAGCGGAGCAGCGAGAGAGAAGCACATCACTAATGAAAAACCAAAAGACCCAAAAATAGTGAGTGATATGACTGCAGAAAAAAATACTGTGAAGAAGAAAAACGGTGATCCCGCGCGAAATTTTGAATGGCAGCCATCTTGGTTTCAACAGACCTCCAGGGTGAGCGAAGCAGAGCCAATCA
>NW_027257156.1:0-39876 GCF_029215685.1 Pituophis catenifer annectens
GAGATGCACTTTGGTCTAACTCCTCAGGGAAAGCTCGTACTTGAAAATTGAATCTGTTTTTGTGCTTTTCAGACAGTGAGGAGCATGAATATGTGTTTCTTCTACAAATCTGAGCTTTGGGTCCAAAGTTACATTTTCTGGCTGAATCGGGCCCTACTGCCAATTCTGAGATGCACTTGGTCTAACTCCTCAGGTAAAGCTCGTACTTGAAAATTGAATCTGTTTTTGTGCTTTTCAGACAGTGAGGAACATGAATATGTGTTTCTTCTGCAAATTGAGCTCTGTGTCAAAAGTTATATCTTCTGGCTGAATTGAGCCCTCCTGCCAATTCTGAGGTGCACTTGGGTCTAACTCTTCCGGGAAAGCTCGTGCTTGAAAATTGAAGGAGTTTTTGTGCTTTTCAGACCGTGATGAGGATGAATATGTTTTTCTTCTGCAAATCTCAGCTCTGTATCAAAGGTTACGTTTTCTGGCTGAATTGAGCCCTACTGCCAATTCTGAGATGCAGTTTGGTCTAACTCCTCAGGGAAAGCTCATACTTGAAAATTGAATCTGTTTTTGTGCTTTTCAGACCGTGAGGAGCATGAATATGTGTTTCTTCTGCAAATCTGAGCTCTGGGTCAAAAGATTCCTTTTCTGGCTGAATTGAGCCCTACTGCCAATTCTGAGATGCACTTTGGTCTAACTCCTCAGGGAAAGCTCATACTTGAAAATTGAATCTGTTTTTGTGCTTTTCAGACCGTGAGGAGCATGAATATGTGTTTCTTCTACAAATCTGAGCTTTGGGTCCAAAGTTACATTTTCTGGCTGAATCGAGCCCTACTGCCAATTCTGAGATGCACTTTGGTCTAACTCCTAAGGGAAAGCTCGTACTTGAAAATTGAATCTGTTTTTGTGCTTTTCAGACAGTGAGGAACATGAATATGTGTTTCTTCTGCAAATTGAGCTCTGTGTCAAAAGTTATATCTTCTGGCTGAATTGAGCCCTCCTGCCAATTCTGAGGTGCACTTGGGTCTAACTCCGCAGGGAAAGCTCGTGCTTGAAAATTGAAGGAGTTTTTGTGCTTTTCAGACCGTGAGGAGGATGAATATGTTTTTCTTCTGCAAATCTGAGCTCTGTATCAAAAGTTACGTTTTCTGGCTGAATTGAGCCCTACTGCCAATTCTGAGATGCAGTTTGGTCTAACTCCTCAGGAAAGCTCATACTTGAAAAGTGAATCTGTTTTTGTGCTTTTCAGACCGTGAGGAGCATGAATATGTGTTTCTTCTGCAAATCTGAGCTCTGGGTCAAAAGTTTCCTTTTCTGGCTGAATTGAGCCCTACTGCCAATTCTGAGATGCACTTTGGTCTAACTCCTCAGGGAAAGCTCGTACTTGAAAATTGAATCTGTTTTTGTGCTTTTCAGACCGTGAGGAGCATGAATATGTGTTTCTTCTGCAAATCTGAGCTCTGTATCAAAAGTTACGTTTTCTGGCTGAATTGAGCCCTACTGCCAATTCTGAGATGCACTTAGGTCTAACTCCTCAGGTAAAGCTCGTACTTGAAAATTGAATCTGTTTTTCTGCTTTTCAGACCGTGAGGAGCATGAATATGTGTTTCTTCTGCAAATCTGAGCTCTGTATCAAAAGTTACGTTTTCTGGCTGAATTGAGCCCTACTGCCAATTCTGAGATGCACTTAGGTCTAACTCCTCAGGTAAAGCTCGTACTTGAAAATTGAATCTGTTTTTCTGCTTTTCAGACCGTGAGGAGCATGAATATGCGTTTCTTCTGCAAATCTGATCTCTGGGTCCAAAGTTACGTTTTCTGGCTGAATTGAGCCTTACTGCGAAATCTGAGGTGCACTTTGTACTAACTCTTCCGGGAAAGTTCGTGCTTGAAAATTGAAGGAGTTTTTGTGCTTTTCAGACCGTGAGGAGGATGAATATGTTTTTCTTCTGCAAATCTGAGCTCTGTATCAAAAGTTACGTTTTCTGGCTGAATTGAGCCATACTGCCAATTCTGAGATGCACTTAGGTCTAACTCCTCAGGTAAAGCTCGTACTTGAAAATTGAATCTGTTTTTGTGCTTTTCAGACCGTGAGGAGCATGAATATGTGTTTCTTCTACAAATCTGAGCTTTGGGTCAAAAGTTTCCTTTTCTGGCTGAATTGAGCCCTACTGCCAATTCTGAGATGCACTTTGGTCTAACTCCTCAGGTAAAGCTCGTACTTACAAATTGAATCTGTTTTTCTGCTTATCAGACCGTGAGGAGCATGAATATGTGTTTCTTCTGCAAATGTGAGCTCTGGGTCCAAAGTTACGTTTTCTGGCTGAATTGAGCCCTACTGCCAATTCTGAGATGCACTTTGGTCTAACTCCTCAGGGAAAGCTCGTACTTGAAAATTGAAGGCGTTTTGTTCTTTTCAGACCGTGAGGAGCATGAATATGTGTTTCTTCTGCAAATGTGAGCTCTGGGTCCAAAGTTACGTTTTCTGGCTGAATTGAGCCCTACTGCCAAATCTGAGGTGCACTTTGTACTAACTCTTCCGGGAAAGCTCGTGCTTGAAAATTGAAGGAATTTTTGTGCTTTTCAGACCGTGAGGAGGATGAATATGTTTTTCTTCTGCAAATCTCAGCTCTGTATCAAAAGTTACATTTTCTGGCTGAATTGAGCCCTACTGACAATTCTGAGATGCAGTTTGGTCTAACTCCTCAGGGAAAGCTCATACTTGAAAATTGAATCTGTTTTTGTGCTTTTCAGACTGTGAGGAGCATGAATATGTGTTTCTTCTGCAAATCTGAGCTCTGGGTCAAAAGTTTTCTTTTCTGTCTGAATTGAGCCCTACTGCCAATTCTGAGATGAACTTTGGTCTAACTCCTCAGGGAAAGCTCATACATGAAAATTGAATCTGTTTTTGTGCTTTTCAGACCGTGAGGAGCATGAATATATTTTTCTTCTGCAAATCTGAGCTCTGTATCAAAAGTTACGTTTCTGGCTGAATTGAGCCCTACTGCCAATTCTGAGATGCACTTTGGTCTAACTCCTCAGGGAAAGCTCGTACTTGAAAATTGAATCTGTTTTTCTGCTTTTCAGACCGTGAGGAGCATGAATATGTGTTTCTTCTGCAAATCTGAGCTCTGTATCAAAAGTTACGTTGTCTGGCTGAATTGAGCCCTACTGCCAATTCTGAGATGCACTTAGGTCTAACTCCTCAGGTAAAGCTCGTACTTGAAAATTGAATCTGATTTTCTGCTTTTCAGACCGTGAGGAGCATGAATATGTGTTTCTTCTGCAAATGTGCGCTCTGGGTCCAAAGTTACGTTTTCTGGCTGAATTGAGCCCTACTGCCAAATCTGAGGTGCACTTTGTACTAACTCCTCAGGGAAAGCTCATACTTGAAAATTGAATCTGTTTTTGTGCTTTTCAGACCGTGAGGAGCATGAATATGTGTTTCTTCTGCAAATCTGAGCTCTGGGTCAAAAGTTTCCTTTTCTGGCTGAATTGAGCCCTACTGCCAATTCTGAGATGCACTTTGGTCTAACTCCTCAGGGAAAGCTCGTACTTGAAAATTGAATCTGTTTTTCTGCTTTTCAGACCGTGAGGAGCATGAATATGTGTTTCTTCTGCAAATCTGAGCTCTGTATCAAAAGTTACGTTTTCTGGCTGAATTGAGCCCTACTGCCAATTCGGAGATGCACTTAGGTCTAACTCCTCAGGGAAAGCTCGTACTTGAAAATTGAATCTGTTTTTGTGCTTTTCAGACCGTGAGGAGCATGAATATGTGTTTCTTCTGCAAATCTGATCTCTGGGTCCAAAGTTACGTTTTCTGGCTGAATTGAGCCCTACTGCCAATTCTGAGATGCAGTTTGGTCTAACTCCTCAGGGAAAGCTCGTGCTTGAAAATTGAAGGAGTTTTTGTGCTTTTCAGACCGTGAGGAGGATGAATATGTTTTTCTTCTGCAAATCTGAGCTCTGTATCAAAAGTTACGTTTTCTGGCTGAATTGAGCCATACTGCCAATTCTGAGATGCACTTAGGTCTAACTCCTCAGGTAAAGCTCGTACTTGAAAATTGAATCTGTTTTTGTGCTTTTCAGACCGTGAGGAGCATGAATATGTGTTTCTTCTACAAATCTGAGCTTTGGGTCAAAAGTTTTCTTTTCTGGCTGAATTGAGCCCTACTGCCAATTCTGAGATGCACTTTGGTCTAACTCCTCAGGTAAAGCTGGTACTTACAAATTGAATCTGTTTTTCTGCTTTTCAGACCGTGAGGAGCATGAATATGTGTTTCTTCTGCAAATGTGAGCTCTGGGTCCATAGTTACGTTTTCTGGCTGAATTGAGCCCTACTGCCAAATCTGAGGTGCACTTTGTACTAACTCTTCCGGGAAAGCTCGTGCTTGAAAATTGAAGGAATTTTTGTGCTTTTCAGACCGTGAGGAGGATGAATATGTTTTTCTTCTGCAAATCTGAGCTCTGTATCAAAAGTTACGTTTTCTGGCTGAATTGAGCCCTACTGCCAATTCTGAGATGCACTTAGGTCTAACTCCTCAGGTAAAGCTCGTACTTGAAAATTGAATCTGTTTTTGTGCTTTTCAGACCGTGAGGAGCATGAATATGTGTTTCTTCTACAAATCTGAGCTTTGGGTCAAAAGTTTCCTTTTCTGGCTGAATTGAGCCCTACTGCCAATTCTGAGATGCACTTTGGTCTAACTCCTCAGGTAAAGCTCGTACTTACAAATTGAATCTGTTTTTCTGCTTTTCAGACAGTGAGGAGCATGAATATGTGTTTCTTCTGCAAATGTGCGCTCTGGGTCCAAAGTTACATTTTCTGGCTGAATTGAGCCCTACTGCCAAATCTGAGGTGCACTTTGTACTAACTCCTCAGGGAAAGCTCATACTTGAAAATTGAATCTGTTTTTGTGCTTTTCAGACCGTGAGGAGCATGAATATGTGTTTCTTCTGCAAATCTGAGCTCTGGGTCAAAAGTTTTCTTTTCTGTCTGAATTGAGCCCTACTGCCAATTCTGAGATGAACTTTGGTCTAACTCCTCAGGGAAAGCTCATACATGAAAATTGAATCTGTTTTTGTGCTTTTCAGACCGTGAGGAGCATGAATATATTTTTCTTCTGCAAATCTGAGCTCTGTATCAAAGGTTACGTTTTCTGGCTGAATTGAGCCCTACTGCCAATTCTGAGATGCAGTTTGGTCTAACTCCTCAGGGAAAGCTCATACTTGAAAATTGAATCTGTTTTTGTGCTTTTCCGACCGTGAGGAGCATGAATATGTGTTTCTTCTGCAAATCTGAGCTCTGGGTCAAAAGATTCCTTTTCTGGCTGAATTGAGCCCTACGGCCAATTCTGAGATGCACTTTGGTCTAACTCCTCAGGGAAAGCTCATACTTGAAAATTGAATCTGTTTTTGTGCTTTTCAGACCGTGAGGAGCATGAATATGTGTTTCTTCTACAAATCTGAGCTTTGGGTCCAAAGTTACATTTTCTGGCTGAATCGAGCCCTACTGCCAATTCTGAGATGCACTTTGGTCTAACTCCTAAGGGAAAGCTCGTACTTGAAAATTGAATCTGTTTTTGTGCTTTTCAGACAGTGAGGAACATGAATATGTGTTTCTTCTGCAAATTGAGCTCTGTGTCAAAAGTTATATCTTCTGGCTGAATTGAGCCCTCCTGCCAATTCTGAGGTGCACTTGGGTCTAACTCCGCAGGGAAAGCTCGTGCTTGAAAATTGAAGGAGTTTTTGTGCTTTTCAGACCGTGAGGAGGATGAATATGTTTTTCTTCTGCAAATCTGAGCTCTGTATCAAAAGTTACGTTTTCTGGCTGAATTGAGCCCTACTGCCAATTCTGAGATGCAGTTTGGTCTAACTCCTCAGGGAAAGCTCATACTTGAAAATTGAATCTGTTTTTGTGCTTTTCAGACCGTGAGGAGCATGAATATGTGTTTCTTCTGCAAATCTGAGCTCTGGGTCAAAAGTTTCCTTTTCTGGCTGAATTGAGCCCTACTGCCAATTCTGAGATGCACTTTGGTCTAACTCCTCAGGGAAAGCTCGTACTTGAAAATTGAATCTGTTTTTGTGCTTTTCAGACCGTGAGGAGCATGAATATGTGTTTCTTCTGCAAATCTGAGCTCTGTATCAAAAGTTACGTTTTCTGGCTGAATTGAGACCTACTGCCAATTCTGAGATGCACTTAGGTCTAACTCCTCAGGTAAAGCTCGTACTTGAAAATTGAATCTGTTTTTCTGCTTTTCAGACCGTGAGGAGCATGAATATGTGTTTCTTCTGCAAATCTGAGCTCTGTATCAAAAGTTACGTTTTCTGGCTGAATTGAGCCCTACTGCCAATTCTGAGATGCACTTAGGTCAAACTCCTCAGGTAAAGCTCGTACTTGAAAATTGAATCTGTTTTTCTGCTTTTCAGACCGTGAGGAGCATGAATATGTGTTTCTTCTGCAAATCTGAGCTCTGGGTCAAAAGATTCCTTTTCTGGCTGAATTGAGCCCTACTGCCAATTCTGAGATGCACTTTGGTCTAACTCCTCAGGGAAAGCTCGTACATGAAAATTGAATCTGTTTTTGTGCTTTTCAGACCGTGAGGAGCATGAATATGTGTTTCTTCTACAAATCTGAGCTTTGGGTCCAAAGTTACATTTTCTGGCTGAATCGAGCCCTACTGCCAATTCTGAGATGCACTTTGGTCTAACTCCTAAGGGAAAGCTCGTACTTGAAAATTGAATCTGTTTTTGTGCTTTTCAGACAGTGAGGAACATGAATATGTGTTTCTTCTGCAAATTGAGCTCTGTGTCAAAAGTTATATCTTCTGGCTGAATTGAGCCCTCCTGCCAATTCTGAGGTGCACTTGGGTCTAACTCCGCAGGGAAAGCTCGTGCTTGAAAATTGAAGGAGTTTTTGTGCTTTTCAGACCGTGAGGAGGATGAATATGTTTTTCTTCTGCAAATCTGAGCTCTGTATCAAAAGTTACGTTTTCTGGCTGAATTGAGCCCTACTGCCAATTCTGAGATGCAGTTTGGTCTAACTCCTCAGGGAAAGCTCATACTTGAAAATTGAATCTGTTTTTGTGCTTTTCAGACCATGAGGAGCATGAATATGTGTTTCTTCTGCAAATCTGAGCTCTGGGTCAAAAGTTTCCTTTTCTGGCTGAATTGAGCCCTACTGCCAATTCTGAGATGCACTTTGGTCTAACTCCTCAGGGAAAGCTCGTACTTGAAAATTGAATCTGTTTTTGTGCTTTTCAGACCGTGAGGAGCATGAATATGTGTTTCTTCTGCAAATCTGAGCTCTGTATCAAAAGTTACGTTTTCTGGCTGAATTGAGCCCTACTGCCAAATCTGAGGTGCACTTTGTACTAACTCTTCCGGGAAAGCTCGTGCTTGAAAATTGAAGGAGTTTTTGTGCTTTTCAGACCATGAGGAGGATGAATATGCATTTCTTCTTCAAATCTGATCTCTGGGTCCAAAGTTACGTTTTCTGGCTGAATTGAGCCCTACTGCCAAATCTGAGGTCCACTTTGTACTAACTCTTCCGGGAAAGCTCGTGCTTGAAAATTGTAGGCGTTTTTGTGCTTTTCAGACCGTGAGGAGTATGAATATGCATTTCTTCTGCAAATCTGATCTCTGGGTCCAAAGTTACGTTTTCTGGCTGAATTGAGCCTTACTGCGAAATCTGAGGTGCACTTTGTACTAACTCTTCCGGGAAAGTTCGTGCTTGAAAATTGAAGGAGTTTTTGTGCTTTTCAGACCGTGAGGAGGATGAATATGTTTTTCTTCTGCAAATCTGAGCTCTGTATCAAAAGTTACGTTTTCTGGCTGAATTGAGCCATACTGCCAATTCTGAGATGCACTTAGGTCTAACTCCTCAGGTAAAGCTCGTACTTGAAAATTGAATCTGTTTTTGTGCTTTTCAGACCGTGAGGAGCATGAATATGTGTTTCTTCTACAAATCTGAGCTTTGGGTCAAAAGTTTCCTTTTCTGGCTGAATTGAGCCCTACTGCCAATTCTGAGATGCACTTTGGTCTAACTCCTCAGGTAAAGCTCGTACTTACAAATTGAATCTGTTTTTCTGCTTATCAGACCGTGAGGAGCATGAATATGTGTTTCTTCTGCAAATGTGAGCTCTGGGTCCAAAGTTACGTTTTCTGGCTGAATTGAGCCCTACTGCCAATTCTGAGATGCACTTTGGTCTAACTCCTCAGGGAAAGCTCGTACTTGAAAATTGAAGGCGTTTTTGTTCTTTTCAGACCGTGAGGAGCATGAATATGTGTTTCTTCTGCAAATGTGAGCTCTGGGTCCAAAGTTACGTTTTCTGGCTGAATTGAGCCCTACTGCCAAATCTGAGGTGCACTTTGTACTAACTCTTCCGGGAAAGCTCGTGCTTGAACATTGAAGGAATTTTTGTGCTTTTCAGACCGTGAGGAGGATGAATATGTTTTTCTTCTGCAAATCTCAGTTCTGTATCAAAAGTTACGTTTTCTGGCTGAATTGAGCCCTACTGACAATTCTGAGATGCAGTTTGGTCTAACTCCTCAGGGAAAGCTCATACTTGAAAATTGAATCTGTTTTTGTGCTTTTCAGACCGTGAGGAGCATGAATATGTGTTTCTTCTGCAAATCTGAGCTCTGGGTCAAAAGATTCCTTTTCTGGCTGAATTGAGCCCTACTGCCAATTCTGAGATGCACTTTGGTCTAACTCCTCAGGGAAAGCTCGTATATGAAAATTGAATCTGTTTTTGTGCTTTTCAGACCGTGAGGAGCATGAATATGTGTTTATTCTACAAATCTGAGCTTTGGGTCCAAAGTTACATTTTCTGGCTGAATTGAGCCCTACTGCCAATTCTGAGATGCACTTTGGTCTAACTCCTAAGGGAAAGCTCGTACTTGAAAATTGAATCTGTTTTTGTGCTTTTCAGACAGTGAGGAACATGAATATGTGTTTCTTCTGCAAATTGAGCTCTGTGTCAAAAGTTATATCTTCTGGCTGAATTGAGCCCTCCTGCCAATTCTGAGGTGCACTTGGGTCTAACTCCGCAGGGAAAGCTCGTGCTTGAAAATTGAAGGAGTTTTTGTGCTTTTCAGACCGTGAGGAGGATGAATATGTTTTTCTTCTGCAAATCTGAGCTCTGTATCAAAAGTTACGTTTTCTGGCTGAATTGAGCCCTACTGCCAATTCTGAGATGCAGTTTGGTCTAACTCCTCAGGGAAAGCTCATACTTGAAAATTGAATCTGTTTTTGTGCTTTTCAGACCATGAGGAGCATGAATATGTGTTTCTTCTGCAAATCTGAGCTCTGGGTCAAAAGTTTCCTTTTCTGGCTGAATTGAGCCCTACTGCCAATTCTGAGATGCACTTTGGTCTAACTCCTCAGGGAAAGCTCGTACTTGAAAATTGAATCTGTTTTTGTGCTTTTCAGACCGTGAGGAGCATGAATATGTGTTTCTTCTGCAAATCTGAGCTCTGTATCAAAAGTTACGTTTTCTGGCTGAATTGAGCCCTACTGCCAAATCTGAGGTGCACTTTGTACTAACTCTTCCGGGAAAGCTCGTGCTTGAAAATTGAAGGAGTTTTTGTGCTTTTCAGACCATGAGGAGGATGAATATGCATTTCTTCTTCAAATCTGATCTCTGGGTCCAAAGTTACGTTTTCTGGCTGAATTGAGCCCTACTGCCAAATCTGAGGTCCACTTTGTACTAACTCTTCCGGGAAAGCTCGTGCTTGAAAATTGTAGGCGTTTTTGTGCTTTTCAGACCGTGAGGAGTATGAATATGCATTTCTTCTGCAAATCTGATCTCTGGGTCCAAAGTTACGTTTTCTGGCTGAATTGAGCCTTACTGCGAAATCTGAGGTGCACTTTGTACTAACTCTTCCGGGAAAGTTCGTGCTTGAAAATTGAAGGAGTTTTTGTGCTTTTCAGACCGTGAGGAGGATGAATATGTTTTTCTTCTGCAAATCTGAGCTCTGTATCAAAAGTTACGTTTTCTGGCTGAATTGAGCCATACTGCCAATTCTGAGATGCACTTAGGTCTAACTCCTCAGGTAAAGCTCGTACTTGAAAATTGAATCTGTTTTTGTGCTTTTCAGACCGTGAGGAGCATGAATATGTGTTTCTTCTACAAATCTGAGCTTTGGGTCAAAAGTTTCCTTTTCTGGCTGAATTGAGCCCTACTGCCAATTCTGAGATGCACTTTGGTCTAACTCCTCAGGTAAAGCTCGTACTTACAAATTGAATCTGTTTTTCTGCTTATCAGACCGTGAGGAGCATGAATATGTGTTTCTTCTGCAAATGTGAGCTCTGGGTCCAAAGTTACGTTTTCTGGCTGAATTGAGCCCTACTGCCAATTCTGAGATGCACTTTGGTCTAACTCCTCAGGGAAAGCTCGTACTTGAAAATTGAAGGCGTTTTTGTTCTTTTCAGACCGTGAGGAGCATGAATATGTGTTTCTTCTGCAAATGTGAGCTCTGGGTCCAAAGTTACGTTTTCTGGCTGAATTGAGCCCTACTGCCAAATCTGAGGTGCACTTTGTACTAACTCTTCCGGGAAAGCTCGTGCTTGAACATTGAAGGAATTTTTGTGCTTTTCAGACCGTGAGGAGGATGAATATGTTTTTCTTCTGCAAATCTCAGTTCTGTATCAAAAGTTACGTTTTCTGGCTGAATTGAGCCCTACTGACAATTCTGAGATGCAGTTTGGTCTAACTCCTCAGGGAAAGCTCATACTTGAAAATTGAATCTGTTTTTGTGCTTTTCAGACCGTGAGGAGCATGAATATGTGTTTCTTCTGCAAATCTGAGCTCTGGGTCAAAAGATTCCTTTTCTGGCTGAATTGAGCCCTACTGCCAATTCTGAGATGCACTTTGGTCTAACTCCTCAGGGAAAGCTCGTATATGAAAATTGAATCTGTTTTTGTGCTTTTCAGACCGTGAGGAGCATGAATATGTGTTTATTCTACAAATCTGAGCTTTGGGTCCAAAGTTACATTTTCTGGCTGAATTGAGCCCTACTGCCAATTCTGAGATGCACTTTGGTCTAACTCCTAAGGGAAAGCTCGTACTTGAAAATTGAATCTGTTTTTGTGCTTTTCAGACAGTGAGGAACATGAATATGTGTTTCTTCTGCAAATTGAGCTCTGTGTCAAAAGTTATATCTTCTGGCTGAATTGAGCCCTCCTGCCAATTCTGAGGTGCACTTGGGTCTAACTCCGCAGGGAAAGCTCGTGCTTGAAAATTGAAGGAGTTTTTGTGCTTTTCAGACCGTGAGGAGGATGAATATATTTTTCTTCTGCAAATCTGAGCTCTGTATCAAAAGTTACGTTTTCTGGCTGAATTGAGCCCTACTGCCAATTCTGAGATGCAGTTTGGTCTAACTCCTCAGGGAAAGCTCATACTTGAAAATTGAATCTGTTTTTGTGCTTTTCAGACCGTGAGGAGCATGAATATGTGTTTCTTCTGCAAATCTGAGCTCTGGGTCAAAAGTTTCCTTTTCTGGCTGAATTGAGCCCTACTGCCAATTCTGAGATGCACTTTGGTCTAACTCCTCAGGGAAAGCTCGTACTTGAAAATTGAATCTGTTTTTGTGCTTTTCAGACCGTGAGGAGCATGAATATGTGTTTCTTCTGCAAATCTGAGCTCTGTATCAAAAGTTACGTTTTCTGGCTGAATTGAGCCCTACTGCCAATTCTGAGATGCACTTAGGTCTAACTCCTCAGGTAAAGCTCGTACTTGAAAATTGAATCTGTTTTTCTGCTTTTCAGACCGTGAGGAGCATGAATATGTGTTTCTTCTACAAACCTGAGCTCTGGGTCCAAAGTTACGTTTTCTGGCTGAATTGAGCCCTACTGCCAAATCTGAGGTGCACTTTGTACTAACTCTTCCGGGAAAGCTCGTGCTTGAAAATTGAAGGAGTTTTTGTGCTTTTCAGACCGTGAGGAGGATGAATATGCATTTCTTCTTCAAATCTGATCTCTGGGTCCAAAGTTACGTTTTCTGGCTGAATTGAGCCCTACTGCCAAATCTGAGGTGCACTTTGTACTAACTCTTCCGGGAAAGCTCGTGCTTGAAAATTGTAGGCGTTTTTGTGCTTTTCAGACCGTGAGGAGTATGAATATGCATTTCTTCTGCAAATCTGATCTCTGGGTCCAAAGTTACGTTTTCTGGCTGAATTGAGCCTTACTGCGAAATCTGAGGTGCACTTTGTACTAACTCTTCCGGGAAAGTTCGTGCTTGAAAATTGAAGGAGTTTTTGTGCTTTTCAGACCGTGAGGAGGATGAATATGTTTTTCTTCTGCAAATCTGAGCTCTGTATCAAAAGTTACGTTTTCTGGCTGAATTGAGCCATACTGCCAATTCTGAGATGCACTTAGGTCTAACTCCTCAGGTAAAGCTCGTACTTGAAAATTGAATCTGTTTTTGTGCTTTTCAGACCGTGAGGAGCATGAATATGTGTTTCTTCTACAAATCTGAGCTTTGGGTCAAAAGTTTCCTTTTCTGGCTGAATTGAGCCCTACTGCCAATTCTGAGATGCACTTTGGTCTAACTCCTCAGGGAAAGCTCGTACTTGAAAATTGAAGGCGTTTTTGTTCTTTTCAGACCGTGAGGAGCATGAATATGTGTTTCTTCTGCAAATGTGAGCTCTGGGTCCAAAGTTACGTTTTCTGGCTGAATTGAGCCCTACTGCCAAATCTGAGGTGCACTTTGTACTAACTCTTCCGGGAAAGCTCGTGCTTGAAAATTGAAGGAATTTTTGTGCTTTTCAGACCGTGAGGAGGATGAATATGTGTTTCTTCTGCAAATCTGAGCTCTGGGTCAAAAGTTTTCTTTTCTGTCTGAATTGAGCCCTACTGCCAATTCTGAGATGAACTTTGGTCTAACTCCTCAGGGAAAGCTCATACATGAAAATTGAATCTGTTTTTGTGCTTTTCAGACCGTGAGGAGCATGAATATATTTTTCTTCTGCAAATCTGAGCTCTGTATCAAAAGTTACGTTTTCTGGCTGAATTGAGCCCTACTGCCAATTCTGAGATGCACTTTGGTCTAACTCCTCAGGGAAAGCTCGTACTTGAAAATTGAAGGAGTTTTTGTGCTTTTCAGACCGTGAGGAGGATGAATATGTTTTTCTTCTGCAAATCTGAGCTCTGTATCAAAAGTTACGTTTTCTGGCTGAATTGAGCCCTACTGCCAATTCTGAGATGCAGTTTGGTCTAACTCCTCAGGGAAAGCTCATACTTGAAAATTGAATCTGTTTTTGTGCTTTTCAGACCGTGAGGAGCATGAATATGTGTTTCTTCTGCAAATCTGAGCTCTGGGTCAAAAGTTTCCTTTTCTGGCTGAATTGAGCCCTACTGCCAATTCTGAGATGCACTTTGGTCTAACTCCTCAGGGAAAGCTCGTACTTGAAAATTGAATCTGTTTTTGTGCTTTTCAGACCGTGAGGAGCATGAATATGTGTTTCTTCTGCAAATCTGAGCTCTGTATCAAAAGTTACGTTTTCTGGCTGAATTGAGCCCTACTGCCAATTCTGAGATGCACTTAGGTCTAACTCCTCAGGTAAAGCTCGTACTTGAAAATTGAATCTGTTTTTCTGCTTTTCAGACCGTGAGGAGCATGAAAATGTGTTTCTTCTACAAACCTGAGCTCTGGGTCCAAAGTTACGTTTTCTGGCTGAATTGAGCCCTACTGCCAAATCTGAGGTGCACTTTGTAATAACTCTTCCGTGAAAGCTCGTGCTTGAAAATTGAAGGAGTTTTTGTGCTTTTCAGACCGTGAGGAGGATGAATATGCATTTCTTCTTCAAATCTGATCTCTGGGTCCAAAGTTACGTTTTCTGGCTGAATTGAGCCCTACTGCCAAATCTGAGGTGCACTTTGTACTAACTCTTCCGGGAAAGCTCGTGCTTGAAAATTGTAGGCGTTTTTGTGCTTTTCAGACCGTGAGGAGTATGAATATGCATTTCTTCTGCAAATCTGATCTCTGGGTCCAAAGTTACGTTTTCTGGCTGAATTGAGCCTTACTGCGAAATCTGAGGTGCACTTTGTACTAACTCTTCCGGGAAAGTTCGTGCTTGAAAATTGAAGGAGTTTTTGTGCTTTTCAGACCGTGAGGAGGATGAATATGTTTTTCTTCTGCAAATCTGAGCTCTGTATCAAAAGTTACGTTTTCTGGCTGAATTGAGCCATACTGCCAATTCTGAGATGCACTTAGGTCTAACTCCTCAGGTAAAGCTCGTACTTGAAAATTGAATCTGTTTTTGTGCTTTTCAGACCGTGAGGAGCATGAATATGTGTTTCTTCTACAAATCTGAGCTTTGGGTCAAAAGTTTCCTTTTCTGGCTGAATTGAGCCCTACTGCCAATTCTGAGATGCACTTTGGTCTAACTCCTCAGGTAAAGCTCGTACTTACAAATTGAATCTGTTTTTCTGCTTATCAGACCGTGAGGAGCATGAATATGTGTTTCTTCTGCAAATGTGAGCTCTGGGTCCAAAGTTACGTTTTATGGCTGAATTGAGCCCTACTGCCAATTCTGAGATGCACTTTGGTCTAACTCCTCAGGGAAAGCTCGTACTTGAAAATTGAAGGCGTTTTTGTTCTTTTCAGACCGTGAGGAGCATGAATATGTGTTTCTTCTGCAAATGTGAGCTCTGGGTCCAAAGTTACGTTTTCTGGCTGAATTGAGCCCTACTGCCAAATCTGAGGTGCACTTTGTACTAACTCTTCCGGGAAAGCTCGTGCTTGAAAATTGAAGGAATTTTTGTGCTTTTCAGACCGTGAGGAGGATGAATATGTTTTTCTTCTGCAAATCTCAGCTCTGTATCAAAAGTTACGTTTTCTGGCTGAATTGAGCCATACTGCCAATTCTGAGATGCACTTAGGTCTAACTCCTCAGGTAAAGCTCATACATGAAAATTGAATCTGTTTTTGTGCTTTTCAGACCGTGAGGAGCATGAATATGTGTTTCTTCTACAAATCTGAGCTCTGGGTCCAAAGTTACGTTTTCTGGCTGAATTGAGCCCTACTGCCAAATCTGAGGTGCACTTTGTACTAACTCTTCCGGGAAAGCTCGTGCTTGAAAATTGAAGGAATTTTTGTGCTTTTCAGACCGTGAGGAGGATGAATATGTTTTTCTTCTGCAAATCTCAGCTCTGTATCAAAAGTTACGTTTTCTGGCTGAATTGAGCCCTACTGACAATTCTGAGATGCAGTTTGGTCTAACTCCTCAGGGAAAGCTCATACTTGAAAATTGAATCTGTTTTTGTGCTTTTCAGACTGTGAGGAGCATGAATATGTGTTTCTTCTGCAAATCTGAGCTCTGGGTCAAAAGTTTTCTTTTCTGTCTGAATTGAGCCCTACTGCCAATTCTGAGATGAACTTTGGTCTAACTCCTCAGGGAAAGCTCATACATGAAAATTGAATCTGTTTTTGTGCTTTTCAGACCGTGAGGAGCATGAATATATTTTTCTTCTGCAAATCTGAGCTCTGTATCAAAAGTTACGTTTTATGGCTGAATTGAGCCCTACTGCCAATTCTGAGATGCACTTTGGTCTAACTCCTCAGGGAAAGCTCGTACTTGAAAATTGAAGGCGTTTTTGTTCTTTTCAGACCGTGAGGAGCATGAATATGTGTTTCTTCTGCAAATGTGAGCTCTGGGTCCAAAGTTACGTTTTCTGGCTGAATTGAGCCCTACTGCCAAATCTGAGGTGCACTTTGTACTAACTCTTCCGGGAAAGCTCGTGCTTGAAAATTGAAGGAATTTTTGTGCTTTTCAGACCGTGAGGAGGATGAATATGTTTTTCTTCTGCAAATCTCAGCTCTGTATCAAAAGTTACGTTTTCTGGCTGAATTGAGCCATACTGCCAATTCTGAGATGCACTTAGGTCTAACTCCTCAGGTAAAGCTCATACATGAAAATTGAATCTGTTTTTGTGCTTTTCAGACCGTGAGGAGCATGAATATGTGTTTCTTCTACAAATCTGAGCTCTGGGTCCAAAGTTACGTTTTCTGGCTGAATTGAGCCCTACTGCCAAATCTGAGGTGCACTTTGTACTAACTCTTCCGGGAAAGCTCGTGCTTGAAAATTGAAGGAATTTTTGTGCTTTTCAGACCGTGAGGAGGATGAATATGTTTTTTCTTCTGCAAATCTCAGCTCTGTATCAAAAGTTACGTTTTCTGGCTGAATTGAGCCCTACTGACAATTCTGAGATGCAGTTTGGTCTAACTCCTCAGGGAAAGCTCATACTTGAAAATTGAATCTGTTTTTGTGCTTTTCAGACTGTGAGGAGCATGAATATGTGTTTCTTCTGCAAATCTGAGCTCTGGGTCAAAAGTTTTCTTTTCTGTCTGAATTGAGCCCTACTGCCAATTCTGAGATGAACTTTGGTCTAACTCCTCAGGGAAAGCTCATACATGAAAATTGAATCTGTTTTTGTGCTTTTCAGACCGTGAGGAGCATGAATATATTTTTCTTCTGCAAATCTGAGCTCTGTATCAAAAGTTACGTTTTCTGGCTGAATTGAGCCCTACTGCCAATTCTGAGATGCACTTTGGTCTAACTCCTCAGGGAAAGCTCGTACTTGAAAATTGAATCTGTTTTTGTGCTTTTCAGACCGTGAGGAGGATGAATATGTTTTTCTTCTGCAAATCTGAGCTCTGTATCAAAAGTTACGTTTTCTGGCTGAATTGAGCCCTACTGCCAATTCTGAGATGCAGTTTGGTCTAACTCCTCAGGGAAAGCTCATACTTGAAAATTGAATCTGTTTTTGTGCTTTTCAGACCGTGAGGAGCATGAATATGTGTTTCTTCTGCAAATCTGAGCTCTGGGTCAAAAGTTTCCTTTTCTGGCTGAATTGAGCCCTACTGCCAATTCTGAGATGCACTTTGGTCTAACTCCTCAGGGAAAGCTCGTACTTGAAAATTGAATCTGTTTTTGTGCTTTTCAGACCGTGAGGAGCATGAATATGTGTTTCTTCTGCAAATCTGAGCTCTGTATCAAAAGTTACGTTTTCTGGCTGAATTGAGCCCTACTGCCAATTCTGAGATGCACTTAGGTCTAACTCCTCAGGTAAAGCTCGTACTTGAAAATTGAATCTGTTTTTCTGCTTTTCAGACCGTGAGGAGCATGAATATGTGTTTCTTCTACAAACCTGAGCTCTGGGTCCAAAGTTACGTTTTCTGGCTGAATTGAGCCCTACTGCCAAATCTGAGGTGCACTTTGTACTAACTCTTCCGGGAAAGCTCGTGCTTGAAAATTGAAGGAGTTTTTGTGCTTTTCAGACCGTGAGGAGGATGAATATGCATTTCTTCTTCAAATCTGATCTCTGGGTCCAAAGTTACGTTTTCTGGCTGAATTGAGCCCTACTGCCAAATCTGAGGTGCACTTTGTACTAACTCTTCCGGGAAAGCTCGTGCTTGAAAATTGTAGGCGTTTTTGTGCTTTTCAGACCGTGAGGAGTATGAATATGGATTTCTTCTGCAAATCTGATCTCTGGGTCCAAAGTTACGTTTTCTGGCTGAATTGAGCCTTACTGCGAAATCTGAGGTGCACTTTGTACTAACTCTTCCGGGAAAGTTCGTGCTTGAAAATTGAAGGAGTTTTTGTGCTTTTCAGACCGTGAGGAGGATGAATATGTTTTTCTTCTGCAAATCTGAGCTCTGTATCAAAAGTTACGTTTTCTGGCTGAATTGAGCCATACTGCCAATTCTGAGATGCACTTAGGTCTAACTCCTCAGGTAAAGCTCGTACTTGAAAATTGAATCTGTTTTTGTGCTTTTCAGACCGTGAGGAGCATGAATATGTGTTTCTTCTACAAATCTGAGCTTTGGGTCAAAAGTTTCCTTTTCTGGCTGAATTGAGCCCTACTGCAAATTCTGAGATGCACTTTGGTCTAACTCCTCAGGTAAAGCTCGTACTTACAAATTGAATCTGTTTTTCTGCTTATCAGACCGTGAGGAGCATGAATATGTGTTTCTTCTGCAAATGTGAGCTCTGGGTCCAAAGTTACGTTTTCTGGCTGAATTGAGCCCTACTGCCAATTCTGAGATGCACTTTGGTCTAACTCCTCAGGGAAAGCTCGTACTTGAAAATTGAAGGCGTTTTTGTTCTTTTCAGACCGTGAGGAGCATGAATATGTGTTTCTTCTACAAATCTGAGCTCTGGGTCCAAAGTTACGTTTTCTGGCTGAATTGAGCCCTACTGCCAAATCTGAGGTGTACTTTGTACTAACTCTTCCGGGAAAGCTCGTGCTTGAAAATTGAAGGAATTTTTGTGCTTTTCAGACCGTGAGGAGGATGAATATGTTTTTCTTCTGCAAATCTGAGCTCTGTATCAAAAGTTACGTTTTCTGGCTGAATTGAGCCCTACTGCCAATTCTGAGATGCACTTAGGTCTAACTCCTCAGGTAAAGCTCGTACTTGAAAATTGAATCTGTTTTTCTGCTTTTCAGACCGTGAGGAGCATGAATATGTGTTTCTTCTACAAACCTGAGCTCTGGGTCCAAAGTTACGTTTTCTGGCTGAATTGAGCCCTACTGCCAAATCTGAGGTGCACTTTGTACTAACTCTTCCGGGAAAGCTCGTGCTTGAAAATTGAAGGAGTTTTTTGTGCTTTTCAGACCGTGAGGAGGATGAATATGCATTTCTTCTTCAAATCTGATCTCTGGGTCCAAAGTTACGTTTTCTGGCTGAATTGAGCCCTACTGCCAAATCTGAGGTGCACTTTGTACTAACTCTTCCGGGAAAGCTCGTGCTTGAAAATTGTAGGCGTTTTTGTGCTTTTCAGACCGTGAGGAGTATGAATATGCATTTCTTCTGCAAATCTGATCTCTGGGTCCAAAGTTACGTTTTCTGGCTGAATTGAGCCTTACTGCGAAATCTGAGGTGCACTTTGTACTAACTCTTCCGGGAAAGTTCGTGCTTGAAAATTGAAGGAGTTTTTGTGCTTTTCAGACCGTGAGGAGGATGAATATGTTTTTCTTCTGCAAATCTGAGCTCTGTATCAAAAGTTACGTTTTCTGGCTGAATTGAGCCATACTGCCAATTCTGAGATGCACTTAGGTCTAACTCCTCAGGTAAAGCTCGTACTTGAAAATTGAATCTGTTTTTGTGCTTTTCAGACCGTGAGGAGCATGAATATGTGTTTCTTCTACAAATCTGAGCTTTGGGTCAAAAGTTTCCTTTTCTGGCTGAATTGAGCCCTACTGCCAATTCTGAGATGCACTTTGGTCTAACTCCTCAGGTAAAGCTCGTACTTACAAATTGAATCTGTTTTTCTGCTTATCAGACGGTGAGGAGCATGAATATGTGTTTCTTCTGCAAATGTGAGCTCTGGGTCCAAAGTTACGTTTTCTGGCTGAATTGAGCCCTACTGCCAATTCTGAGATGCACTTTGGTCTAACTCCTCAGGGAAAGCTCGTACTTGAAAATTGAAGGCGTTTTTGTTCTTTTCAGACCGTGAGGAGCATGAATATGTGTTTCTTCTACAAATCTGAGCTCTGGGTCAAAGTTACGTTTTCTGGCTGAATTGAGCCCTACTGCCAAATCTGAGGTGCACTTTGTACTAACTCTTCCGGGAAAGCTCGTGCTTGAAAATTGAAGGAATTTTTGTGCTTTTCAGACCGTGAGGAGGATGAATATGTTTTTCTTCTGCAAATCTCAGCTCTGTATCAAAAGTTACGTTTTCTGGCTGAATTGAGCCCTACTGACAATTCTGAGATGCAGTTTGGTCTAACTCCTCAGGGAAAGCTCATACTTGAAAATTGAATCTGTTTTTGTGCTTTTCAGACTGTGAGGAGCATGAATATGTGTTTCTTCTGCAAATCTGAGCTCTGGGTCAAAAGTTTTCTTTTCTGTCTGAATTGAGCCCTACTGCCAATTCTGAGATGAACTTTGGTCTAACTCCTCAGGGAAAGCTCATACATGAAAATTGAATCTGTTTTTGTGCTTTTCAGACCGTGAGGAGCATGAATATATTTTTCTTCTGCAAATCTGAGCTCTGTATCAAAAGTTACGTTTTATGGCTGAATTGAGCCCTACTGCCAATTCTGAGATGCACTTTGGTCTAACTCCTCAGGGAAAGCTCGTACTTGAAAATTGAAGGCGTTTTTGTTCTTTTCAGACCGTGAGGAGCATGAATATGTGTTTCTTCTGCAAATGTGAGCTCTGGGTCCAAAGTTACGTTTTCTGGCTGAATTGAGCCCTACTGCCAAATCTGAGGTGCACTTTGTACTAACTCTTCCGGGAAAGCTCGTGCTTGAAAATTGAAGGAATTTTTGTGCTTTTCAGACCGTGAGGAGGATGAATATGTTTTTCTTCTGCAAATCTCAGCTCTGTATCAAAAGTTACGTTTTCTGGCTGAATTGAGCCATACTGCCAATTCTGAGATGCACTTAGGTCTAACTCCTCAGGTAAAGCTCATACATGAAAATTGAATCTGTTTTTGTGCTTTTCAGACCGTGAGGAGCATGAATATGTGTTTCTTCTACAAATCTGAGCTCTGGGTCCAAAGTTACGTTTTCTGGCTGAATTGAGCCCTACTGCCAAATCTGAGGTGCACTTTGTACTAACTCTTCCGGGAAAGCTCGTGCTTGAAAATTGAAGGAATTTTTGTGCTTTTCAGACCGTGAGGAGGATGAATATGTTTTTCTTCTGCAAATCTCAGCTCTGTATCAAAAGTTACGTTTTCTGGCTGAATTGAGCCCTACTGACAATTCTGAGATGCAGTTTGGTCTAACTCCTCAGGGAAAGCTCATACTTGAAAATTGAATCTGTTTTTGTGCTTTTCAGACTGTGAGGAGCATGAATATGTGTTTCTTCTGCAAATCTGAGCTCTGGGTCAAAAGTTTTCTTTTCTGTCTGAATTGAGCCCTACTGCCAATTCTGAGATGAACTTTGGTCTAACTCCTCAGGGAAAGCTCATACATGAAAATTGAATCTGTTTTTGTGCTTTTCAGACCGTGAGGAGCATGAATATATTTTTCTTCTGCAAATCTGAGCTCTGTATCAAAAGTTACGTTTTCTGGCTGAATTGAGCCCTACTGCCAATTCTGAGATGCACTTTGGTCTAACTCCTCAGGGAAAGCTCGTACTTGAAAATTGAATCTGTTTTTGTGCTTTTCAGACCGTGAGGAGGATGAATATGTTTTTCTTCTGCAAATCTGAGCTCTGTATCAAAAGTTACGTTTTCTGGCTGAATTGAGCCCTACTGCCAATTCTGAGATGCAGTTTGGTCTAACTCCTCAGGGAAAGCTCATACTTGAAAATTGAATCTGTTTTTGTGCTTTTCAGACCGTGAGGAGCATGAATATGTGTTTCTTCTGCAAATCTGAGCTCTGGGTCAAAAGTTTCCTTTTCTGGCTGAATTGAGCCCTACTGCCAATTCTGAGATGCACTTTGGTCTAACTCCTCAGGGAAAGCTCGTACTTGAAAATTGAATCTGTTTTTGTGCTTTTCAGACCGTGAGGAGCATGAATATGTGTTTCTTCTGCAAATCTGAGCTCTGTATCAAAAGTTACGTTTTCTGGCTGAATTGAGCCCTACTGCCAATTCTGAGATGCACTTAGGTCTAACTCCTCAGGTAAAGCTCGTACTTGAAAATTGAATCTGTTTTTCTGCTTTTCAGACCGTGAGGAGCATGAATATGTGTTTCTTCTACAAACCTGAGCTCTGGGTCCAAAGTTACGTTTTCTGGCTGAATTGAGCCCTACTGCCAAATCTGAGGTGCACTTTGTACTAACTCTTCCGGGAAAGCTCGTGCTTGAAAATTGAAGGAGTTTTTGTGCTTTTCAGACCGTGAGGAGGATGAATATGCATTTCTTCTTCAAATCTGATCTCTGGGTCCAAAGTTACGTTTTCTGGCTGAATTGAGCCCTACTGCCAAATCTGAGGTGCACTTTGTACTAACTCTTCCGGGAAAGCTCGTGCTTGAAAATTGTAGGCGTTTTTGTGCTTTTCAGACCGTGAGGAGTATGAATATGGATTTCTTCTGCAAATCTGATCTCTGGGTCCAAAGTTACGTTTTCTGGCTGAATTGAGCCTTACTGCGAAATCTGAGGTGCACTTTGTACTAACTCTTCCGGGAAAGTTCGTGCTTGAAAATTGAAGGAGTTTTTGTGCTTTTCAGACCGTGAGGAGGATGAATATGTTTTTCTTCTGCAAATCTGAGCTCTGTATCAAAAGTTACGTTTTCTGGCTGAATTGAGCCATACTGCCAATTCTGAGATGCACTTAGGTCTAACTCCTCAGGTAAAGCTCGTACTTGAAAATTGAATCTGTTTTTGTGCTTTTCAGACCGTGAGGAGCATGAATATGTGTTTCTTCTACAAATCTGAGCTTTGGGTCAAAAGTTTCCTTTTCTGGCTGAATTGAGCCCTACTGCAAATTCTGAGATGCACTTTGGTCTAACTCCTCAGGTAAAGCTCGTACTTACAAATTGAATCTGTTTTTCTGCTTATCAGACCGTGAGGAGCATGAATATGTGTTTCTTCTGCAAATGTGAGCTCTGGGTCCAAAGTTACGTTTTCTGGCTGAATTGAGCCCTACTGCCAATTCTGAGATGCACTTTGGTCTAACTCCTCAGGGAAAGCTCGTACTTGAAAATTGAAGGCGTTTTTGTTCTTTTCAGACCGTGAGGAGCATGAATATGTGTTTCTTCTACAAATCTGAGCTCTGGGTCCAAAGTTACGTTTTCTGGCTGAATTGAGCCCTACTGCCAAATCTGAGGTGTACTTTGTACTAACTCTTCCGGGAAAGCTCGTGCTTGAAAATTGAAGGAATTTTTGTGCTTTTCAGACCGTGAGGAGGATGAATATGTTTTTCTTCTGCAAATCTGAGCTCTGTATCAAAAGTTACGTTTTCTGGCTGAATTGAGCCCTACTGCCAATTCTGAGATGCACTTAGGTCTAACTCCTCAGGTAAAGCTCGTACTTGAAAATTGAATCTGTTTTTCTGCTTTTCAGACCGTGAGGAGCATGAATATGTGTTTCTTCTACAAACCTGAGCTCTGGGTCCAAAGTTACGTTTTCTGGCTGAATTGAGCCCTACTGCCAAATCTGAGGTGCACTTTGTACTAACTCTTCCGGGAAAGCTCGTGCTTGAAAATTGAAGGAGTTTTTGTGCTTTTCAGACCGTGAGGAGGATGAATATGCATTTCTTCTTCAAATCTGATCTCTGGGTCCAAAGTTACGTTTTCTGGCTGAATTGAGCCCTACTGCCAAATCTGAGGTGCACTTTGTACTAACTCTTCCGGGAAAGCTCGTGCTTGAAAATTGTAGGCGTTTTTGTGCTTTTCAGACCGTGAGGAGTATGAATATGCATTTCTTCTGCAAATCTGATCTCTGGGTCCAAAGTTACGTTTTCTGGCTGAATTGAGCCTTACTGCGAAATCTGAGGTGCACTTTGTACTAACTCTTCCGGGAAAGTTCGTGCTTGAAAATTGAAGGAGTTTTTGTGCTTTTCAGACCGTGAGGAGGATGAATATGTTTTTCTTCTGCAAATCTGAGCTCTGTATCAAAAGTTACGTTTTCTGGCTGAATTGAGCCATACTGCCAATTCTGAGATGCACTTAGGTCTAACTCCTCAGGTAAAGCTCGTACTTGAAAATTGAATCTGTTTTTGTGCTTTTCAGACCGTGAGGAGCATGAATATGTGTTTCTTCTACAAATCTGAGCTTTGGGTCAAAAGTTTCCTTTTCTGGCTGAATTGAGCCCTACTGCCAATTCTGAGATGCACTTTGGTCTAACTCCTCAGGTAAAGCTCGTACTTACAAATTGAATCTGTTTTTCTGCTTATCAGACGGTGAGGAGCATGAATATGTGTTTCTTCTGCAAATGTGAGCTCTGGGTCCAAAGTTACGTTTTCTGGCTGAATTGAGCCCTACTGCCAATTCTGAGATGCACTTTGGTCTAACTCCTCAGGGAAAGCTCGTACTTGAAAATTGAAGGCGTTTTTGTTCTTTTCAGACCGTGAGGAGCATGAATATGTGTTTCTTCTACAAATCTGAGCTCTGGGTCCAAAGTTACGTTTTCTGGCTGAATTGAGCCCTACTGCCAAATCTGAGGTGCACTTTGTACTAACTCTTCCGGGAAAGCTCGTGCTTGAAAATTGAAGGAATTTTTGTGCTTTTCAGACCGTGAGGAGGATGAATATGTTTTTCTTCTGCAAATCTGAGCTCTGTATCAAAAGTTACGTTTTCTGGCTGAATTGAGCCCTACTGCCAATTCTGAGATGCAGTTTGGTCTAACTCCTCAGGGAAAGCTCATACTTGAAAATTGAATCTGTTTTTGTGCTTTTCAGACTGTGAGGAGCATGAATATGTGTTTCTTCTGCAAATCTGAGCTCTGGGTCAAAAGTTTTCTTTTCTGTCTGAATTGAGCCCTACTGCCAATTCTGAGATGAACTTTGGTCTAACTCCTCAGGGAAAGCTCATACATGAAAATTGAATCTGTTTTTGTGCTTTTCAGACCGTGAGGAGCATGAATATATTTTTCTTCTGCAAATCTGAGCTCTGTATCAAAAGTTACGTTTTCTGGCTGAATTGAGCCCTACTGCCAATTCTGAGATGCACTTTGGTCTAACTCCTCAGGGAAAGCTCGTACTTGAAAATTGAATCTGTTTTTGTGCTTTTCAGACCGTGAGGAGGATGAATATGTTTTTCTTCTGCAAATCTGAGCTCTGTATCAAAAGTTACGTTTTCTGGCTGAATTGAGCCCTACTGCCAATTCTGAGATGCAGTTTGGTCTAACTCCTCAGGGAAAGCTCATACTTGAAAATTGAATCT
The DNA here is from genome assembly GCF_029215685.1 of Pituophis catenifer annectens. NCBI lineage: Eukaryota > Metazoa > Chordata > Lepidosauria > Squamata > Colubridae > Pituophis > Pituophis catenifer. The sequence continues at coordinate 24,763 of NW_027257156.1, forward strand.
GTTTTTGTGCTTTTCAGACCGTGAGGAGCATGAATATGTGTTTCTTCTGCAAATCTGAGCTCTGGGTCCAAAGTTACGTTTTCTGGCTGAATTGAGCCCTACTGCCAAATCTGAGGTGCACTTTGTACTAACTCTTCCGGGAAAGCTCGTGCTTGAAAATTGAAGGAATTTTTGTGCTTTTCAGACCGTGAGGAGGATGAATATGTTTTTCTTCTGCAAATCTGAGCTCTGTATCAAAAGTTACGTTTTCTGGCTGAATTGAGCCCTACTGCCAATTCTGAGATGCACTTAGGTCTAACTCCTCAGGTAAAGCTCGTACTTGAAAATTGAATCTATTTTTCTGCTTTTCAGACCGTGAGGAGCATGAATATGTGTTTCTTCTACAAACCTGAGCTCTGGGTCCAAAGTTACGTTTTCTGGCTGAATTGAGCCCTACTGCCAAATCTGAGGTGCACTTTGTACTAACTCTTCCGGGAAAGCTCGTGCTTGAAAATTGAAGGAGTTTTTGTGCTTTTCAGACCGTGAGGAGGATGAATATGCATTTCTTCTTCAAATCTGATCTCTGGGTCCAAAGTTACGTTTTCTGGCTGAATTGAGCCCTACTGCCAAATCTGAGGTGCACTTTGTACTAACTCTTCCGGGAAAGCTCGTGCTTGAAAATTGTAGGCGTTTTTGTGCTTTTCAGACCGTGAAGAGTATGAATATGCATTTCTTCTGCAAATCTGATCTCTGGGTCCAAAGTTACGTTTTCTGGCTGAATTGAGCCTTACTGCGAAATCTGAGGTGCACTTTGTACTAACTCTTCCGGGAAAGTTCGTGCTTGAAAATTGAAGGAGTTTTTGTGCTTTTCAGACCGTGAGGAGGATGAATATGTTTTTCTTCTGCAAATCTGAGCTCTGTATCAAAAGTTACGTTTTCTGGCTGAATTGAGCCATACTGCCAATTCTTAGATGCACTTAGGTCTAACTCCTCAGGTAAAGCTCGTACTTGAAAATTGAATCTGTTTTTCTGCTTATCAGACCGTGAGGAGCATGAATATGTGTTTCTTCTGCAAATGTGAGCTCTGGGTCCAAAGTTACGTTTTCTGGCTGAATTGAGCCCTACTGCCAATTCTGAGATGCACTTTGGTCTAACTCCTCAGGGAAAGCTCGTACTTGAAAATTGAAGGCGTTTTTGTTCTTTTCAGACCGTGAGGAGCATGAATATGTGTTTCTTCTGCAAATGTGAGCTCTGGGTCCAAAGTTACGTTTTCTGGCTGAATTGAGCCCTACTGCCAAATCTGAGGTGCACTTTGTACTAACTCTTCCGGGAAAGCTCGTGCTTGAAAATTGAAGGAATTTTTGTGCTTTTCAGACCGTGAGGAGGATGAATATGTTTTTCTTCTGCAAATCTCAGCTCTGTATCAAAAGTTACGTTTTCTGGCTGAATTGAGCCCTACTGACAATTCTGAGATGCAGTTTGGTCTAACTCCTCAGGGAAAGCTCATACTTGAAAATTGAATCTGTTTTTGTGCTTTTCAGACTGTGAGGAGCATGAATATGTGTTTCTTCTGCAAATCTGAGCTCTGGGTCAAAAGTTTTCTTTTCTGTCTGAATTGAGCCCTACTGCCAATTCTGAGATGAACTTTGGTCTAACTCCTCAGGGAAAGCTCATACATGAAAATTGAATCTGTTTTTGTGCTTTTCAGACCGTGAGGAGCATGAATATATTTTTCTTCTGCAAATCTGAGCTCTGTATCAAAAGTTACGTTTTCTGGCTGAATTGAGCCCTACTGCCAATTCTGAGATGCAGTTTGGTCTAACTCCTCAGGGAAAGCTCGTACTTGAAAATTGAAGGAGTTTTTGTGCTTTTCAGACCGTGAGGAGGATGAATATGTTTTTCTTCTGCAAATCTGAGCTCTGTATCAAAAGTTACGTTTTCTGGCTGAATTGAGCCCTACTGCCAATTCTGAGATGCAGTTTGGTCTAACTCCTCAGGGAAAGCTCATACTTGAAAATTGAATCTGTTTTTGTGCTTTTCAGACCGTGAGGAGCATGAATATGTGTTTCTTCTGCAAATCTGAGCTCTGGGTCAAAAGTTTCCTTTTCTGGCTGAATTGAGCCCTACTGCCAATTCTGAGATGCACTTTGGTCTAACTCCTCAGGGAAAGCTCGTACTTGAAAATTGAATCTGTTTTTGTGCTTTTCAGACCGTGAGGAGCATGAATATGTGTTTCTTCTGCAAATCTGAGCTCTGTATCAAAAGTTACGTTTTATGGCTGAATTGAGCCCTACTGCCAATTCTGAGATGCACTTAGGTCTAACTCCTCAGGTAAAGCTCGTACTTGAAAATTGAATCTGTTTTTCTGCTTTTCAGACCGTGAGGAGCATGAATATGTGTTTCTTCTACAAACCTGAGCTCTGGGTCCAAAGTTACGTTTTCTGGCTGAATTGAGCCCTACTGCCAAATCTGAGGTGCACTTTGTAATAACTCTTCCGTGAAAGCTCGTGCTTGAAAATTGAAGGAGTTTTTGTGCTTTTCAGACCGTGAGGAGGATGAATATGCATTTCTTCTTCAAATCTGATCTCTGGGTCCAAAGTTACGTTTTCTGGCTGAATTGAGCCCTACTGCCAAATCTGAGGTGCACTTTGTACTAACTCTTCCGGGAAAGCTCGTGCTTGAAAATTGTAGGCGTTTTTGTGCTTTTCAGACCGTGAGGAGTATGAATTTGCATTTCTTCTGCAAATCTGATCTCTGGGTCCAAAGTTACGTTTTCTGGCTGAATTGAGCCTTACTGCGAAATCTGAGGTGCACTTTGTACTAACTCTTCCGGGAAAGTTCGTGCTTGAAAATTGAAGGAGTTTTTGTGCTTTTCAGACCGTGAGGAGGATGAATATGTTTTTCTTCTGCAAATCTGAGCTCTGTATCAAAAGTTACGTTTTCTGGCTGAATTGAGCCATACTGCCAATTCTGAGATGCACTTAGGTCTAACTCCTCAGGTAAAGCTCGTACTTGAAAATTGAATCTGTTTTTGTGCTTTTCAGACCGTGAGGAGCATGAATATGTGTTTCTTCTACAAATCTGAGCTTTGGGTCAAAAGTTTCCTTTTCTGGCTGAATTGAGCCCTACTGCCAATTCTGAGATGCACTTTGGTCTAACTCCTCAGGTAAAGCTCGTACTTACAAATTGAATCTGTTTTTCTGCTTATCAGACCGTGAGGAGCATGAATATGTGTTTCTTCTGCAAATGTGAGCTTTGGGTCCAAAGTTACGTTTTCTGGCTGAATTGAGCCCTACTGCCAATTCTGAGATGCACTTAGGTCTAACTCCTCAGGTAAAGCTCGTACTTGAAAATTGAATCTGTTTTTCTGCTTTTCAGACCGTGAGGAGCATGAATATGTGTTTCTTCTACAAACCTGAGCTCTGGGTCCAAAGTTACGTTTTCTGGCTGAATTGAGCCCTACTGCCAAATCTGAGGTGCACTTTGTACTAACTCTTCCGGGAAAGCTCGTGCTTGAAAATTGAAGGAATTTTTGTGCTTTTCAGACCGTGAGGAGGATGAATATGTTTTTCTTCTGCAAATCTCAGCTCTGTATCAAAAGTTACGTTTTCTGGCTGAATTGAGCCCTACTGACAATTCTGAGATGCAGTTTGGTCTAACTCCTCAGGGAAAGCTCATACTTGAAAATTGAATCTGTTTTTGTGCTTTTCAGACTGTGAGGAGCATGAATATGTGTTTCTTCTGCAAATCTGAGCTCTGGGTCAAAAGTTTTCTTTTCTGTCTGAATTGAGCCCTACTGCCAATTCTGAGATGAACTTTGGTCTAACTCCTCAGGGAAAGCTCATACATGAAAATTGAATCTGTTTTTGTGCTTTTCAGACCGTGAGGAGCATGAATATATTTTTCTTCTGCAAATCTGAGCTCTGTATCAAAAGTTACGTTTTCTGGCTGAATTGAGCCCTACTGCCAATTCTGAGATGCACTTTGGTCTAACTCCTCAGGGAAAGCTCGTACTTGAAAATTGAAGGAGTTTTTGTGCTTTTCAGACCGTGAGGAGGATGAATATGTTTTTCTTCTGCAAATCTGAGCTCTGTATCAAAAGTTACGTTTTCTGGCTGAATTGAGCCCTACTGCCAATTCTGAGATGCAGTTTGGTCTAACTCCTCAGGGAAAGCTCATACTTGAAAATTGAATCTGTTTTTGTGCTTTTCAGACTGTGAGGAGCATGAATATGTGTTTCTTCTGCAAATCTGAGCTCTGGGTCAAAAGTTTTCTTTTCTGTCTGAATTGAGCCCTACTGCCAATTCTGAGATGAACTTTGGTCTAACTCCTCAGGGAAAGCTCATACATGAAAATTGAATCTGTTTTTGTGCTTTTCAGACCGTGAGGAGCATGAATATATTTTTCTTCTGCAAATCTGAGCTCTGTATCAAAAGTTACGTTTTCTGGCTGAATTGAGCCCTACTGCCAATTCTGAGATGCACTTTGGTCTAACTCCTCAGGGAAAGCTCGTACTTGAAAATTGAATCTGTTTTTGTGCTTTTCAGACCGTGAGGAGGATGAATATGTTTTTCTTCTGCAAATCTGAGCTCTGTATCAAAAGTTACGTTTTCTGGCTGAATTGAGCCCTACTGCCAATTCTGAGATGCAGTTTGGTCTAACTCCTCAGGGAAAGCTCATACTTGAAAATTGAATCTGTTTTTGTGCTTTTCAGACCGTGAGGAGCATGAATATGTGTTTCTTCTGCAAATCTGAGCTCTGGGTCCAAAGTTACGTTTTCTGGCTGAATTGAGCCCTACTGCCAAATCTGAGGTGCACTTTGTACTAACTCTTCCGGGAAAGCTCGTGCTTGAAAATTGAAGGAATTTTTGTGCTTTTCAGACCGTGAGGAGGATGAATATGTTTTTCTTCTGCAAATCTGAGCTCTGTATCAAAAGTTACGTTTTCTGGCTGAATTGAGCCCTACTGCCAATTCTGAGATGCACTTAGGTCTAACTCCTCAGGTAAAGCTCGTACTTGAAAATTGAATCTATTTTTCTGCTTTTCAGACCGTGAGGAGCATGAATATGTGTTTCTTCTACAAACCTGAGCTCTGGGTCCAAAGTTACGTTTTCTGGCTGAATTGAGCCCTACTGCCAAATCTGAGGTGCACTTTGTACTAACTCTTCCGGGAAAGCTCGTGCTTGAAAATTGAAGGAGTTTTTGTGCTTTTCAGACCGTGAGGAGGATGAATATGCATTTCTTCTTCAAATCTGATCTCTGGGTCCAAAGTTACGTTTTCTGGCTGAATTGAGCCCTACTGCCAAATCTGAGGTGCACTTTGTACTAACTCTTCCGGGAAAGCTCGTGCTTGAAAATTGTAGGCGTTTTTGTGCTTTTCAGACCGTGAAGAGTATGAATATGCATTTCTTCTGCAAATCTGATCTCTGGGTCCAAAGTTACGTTTTCTGGCTGAATTGAGCCTTACTGCGAAATCTGAGGTGCACTTTGTACTAACTCTTCCGGGAAAGTTCGTGCTTGAAAATTGAAGGAGTTTTTGTGCTTTTCAGACCGTGAGGAGGATGAATATGTTTTTCTTCTGCAAATCTGAGCTCTGTATCAAAAGTTACGTTTTCTGGCTGAATTGAGCCATACTGCCAATTCTGAGATGCACTTAGGTCTAACTCCTCAGGTAAAGCTCGTACTTGAAAATTGAATCTGTTTTTGTGCTTTTCAGACCGTGAGGAGCATGAATATGTGTTTCTTCTACAAATCTGAGCTTTGGGTCAAAAGTTTCCTTTTCTGGCTGAATTGAGCCCTACTGCCAATTCTGAGATGCACTTTGGTCTAACTCCTCAGGTAAAGCTCGTACTTACAAATTGAATCTGTTTTTCTGCTTATCAGACCGTGAGGAGCATGAATATGTGTTTCTTCTGCAAATGTGAGCTCTGGGTCCAAAGTTACGTTTTCTGGCTGAATTGAGCCCTACTGCCAATTCTGAGATGCACTTTGGTCTAACTCCTCAGGGAAAGCTCGTACTTGAAAATTGAAGGCGTTTTTGTTCTTTTCAGACCGTGAGGAGCATGAATATGTGTTTCTTCTGCAAATGTGAGCTCTGGGTCCAAAGTTACGTTTTCTGGCTGAATTGAGCCCTACTGCCAAATCTGAGGTGCACTTTGTACTAACTCTTCCGGGAAAGCTCGTGCTTGAAAATTGAAGGAATTTTTGTGCTTTTCAGACCGTGAGGAGGATGAATATGTTTTTCTTCTGCAAATCTCAGCTCTGTATCAAAAGTTACGTTTTCTGGCTGAATTGAGCCCTACTGACAATTCTGAGATGCAGTTTGGTCTAACTCCTCAGGGAAAGCTCATACTTGAAAATTGAATCTGTTTTTGTGCTTTTCAGACTGTGAGGAGCATGAATATGTGTTTCTTCTGCAAATCTGAGCTCTGGGTCAAAAGTTTTCTTTTCTGTCTGAATTGAGCCCTACTGCCAATTCTGAGATGAACTTTGGTCTAACTCCTCAGGGAAAGCTCATACATGAAAATTGAATCTGTTTTTGTGCTTTTCAGACCGTGAGGAGCATGAATATATTTTTCTTCTGCAAATCTGAGCTCTGTATCAAAAGTTACGTTTTCTGGCTGAATTGAGCCCTACTGCCAATTCTGAGATGCAGTTTGGTCTAACTCCTCAGGGAAAGCTCGTACTTGAAAATTGAAGGAGTTTTTGTGCTTTTCAGACCGTGAGGAGGATGAATATGTTTTTCTTCTGCAAATCTGAGCTCTGTATCAAAAGTTACGTTTTCTGGCTGAATTGAGCCCTACTGCCAATTCTGAGATGCAGTTTGGTCTAACTCCTCAGGGAAAGCTCATACTTGAAAATTGAATCTGTTTTTGTGCTTTTCAGACCGTGAGGAGCATGAATATGTGTTTCTTCTGCAAATCTGAGCTCTGGGTCAAAAGTTTCCTTTTCTGGCTGAATTGAGCCCTACTGCCAATTCTGAGATGCACTTTGGTCTAACTCCTCAGGGAAAGCTCGTACTTGAAAATTGAATCTGTTTTTGTGCTTTTCAGACCGTGAGGAGCATGAATATGTGTTTCTTCTGCAAATCTGAGCTCTGTATCAAAAGTTACGTTTTATGGCTGAATTGAGCCCTACTGCCAATTCTGAGATGCACTTAGGTCTAACTCCTCAGGTAAAGCTCGTACTTGAAAATTGAATCTGTTTTTCTGCTTTTCAGACCGTGAGGAGCATGAATATGTGTTTCTTCTACAAACCTGAGCTCTGGGTCCAAAGTTACGTTTTCTGGCTGAATTGAGCCCTACTGCCAAATCTGAGGTGCACTTTGTAATAACTCTTCCGTGAAAGCTCGTGCTTGAAAATTGAAGGAGTTTTTGTGCTTTTCAGACCGTGAGGAGGATGAATATGCATTTCTTCTTCAAATCTGATCTCTGGGTCCAAAGTTACGTTTTCTGGCTGAATTGAGCCCTACTGCCAAATCTGAGGTGCACTTTGTACTAACTCTTCCGGGAAAGCTCGTGCTTGAAAATTGTAGGCGTTTTTGTGCTTTTCAGACCGTGAGGAGTATGAATATGCATTTCTTCTGCAAATCTGATCTCTGGGTCCAAAGTTACGTTTTCTGGCTGAATTGAGCCTTACTGCGAAATCTGAGGTGCACTTTGTACTAACTCTTCCGGGAAAGTTCGTGCTTGAAAATTGAAGGAGTTTTTGTGCTTTTCAGACCGTGAGGAGGATGAATATGTTTTTCTTCTGCAAATCTGAGCTCTGTATCAAAAGTTACGTTTTCTGGCTGAATTGAGCCATACTGCCAATTCTGAGATGCACTTAGGTCTAACTCCTCAGGTAAAGCTCGTACTTGAAAATTGAATCTGTTTTTGTGCTTTTCAGACCGTGAGGAGCATGAATATGTGTTTCTTCTACAAATCTGAGCTTTGGGTCAAAAGTTTCCTTTTCTGGCTGAATTGAGCCCTACTGCCAATTCTGAGATGCACTTTGGTCTAACTCCTCAGGTAAAGCTCGTACTTACAAATTGAATCTGTTTTTCTGCTTATCAGACCGTGAGGAGCATGAATATGTGTTTCTTCTGCAAATGTGAGCTTTGGGTCCAAAGTTACGTTTTCTGGCTGAATTGAGCCCTACTGCCAATTCTGAGATGCACTTAGGTCTAACTCCTCAGGTAAAGCTCGTACTTGAAAATTGAATCTGTTTTTCTGCTTTTCAGACCGTGAGGAGCATGAATATGTGTTTCTTCTACAAACCTGAGCTCTGGGTCCAAAGTTACGTTTTCTGGCTGAATTGAGCCCTACTGCCAAATCTGAGGTGCACTTTGTACTAACTCTTCCGGGAAAGCTCGTGCTTGAAAATTGAAGGAATTTTTGTGCTTTTCAGACCGTGAGGAGGATGAATATGTTTTTCTTCTGCAAATCTCAGCTCTGTATCAAAAGTTACGTTTTCTGGCTGAATTGAGCCCTACTGACAATTCTGAGATGCAGTTTGGTCTAACTCCTCAGGGAAAGCTCATACTTGAAAATTGAATCTGTTTTTGTGCTTTTCAGACTGTGAGGAGCATGAATATGTGTTTCTTCTGCAAATCTGAGCTCTGGGTCAAAAGTTTTCTTTTCTGTCTGAATTGAGCCCTACTGCCAATTCTGAGATGAACTTTGGTCTAACTCCTCAGGGAAAGCTCATACATGAAAATTGAATCTGTTTTTTGTGCTTTTCAGACCGTGAGGAGCATGAATATATTTTTCTTCTGCAAATCTGAGCTCTGTATCAAAAGTTACGTTTTCTGGCTGAATTGAGCCCTACTGACAATTCTGAGATGCAGTTTGGTCTAACTCCTCAGGGAAAGCTCATACTTGAAAATTGAATCTGTTTTTGTGCTTTTCAGACTGTGAGGAGCATGAATATGTGTTTCTTCTGCAAATCTGAGCTCTGGGTCAAAAGTTTTCTTTTCTGTCTGAATTGAGCCCTACTGCCAATTCTGAGATGAACTTTGGTCTAACTCCTCAGGGAAAGCTCATACATGAAAATTGAATCTGTTTTTGTGCTTTTCAGACCGTGAGGAGCATGAATATATTTTTCTTCTGCAAATCTGAGCTCTGTATCAAAAGTTACGTTTTCTGGCTGAATTGAGCCCTACTGCCAATTCTGAGATGCAGTTTGGTCTAACTCCTCAGGGAAAGCTCGTACTTGAAAATTGAAGGAGTTTTTGTGCTTTTCAGACCGTGAGGAGGATGAATATGTTTTTCTTCTGCAAATCTGAGCTCTGTATCAAAAGTTACGTTTTCTGGCTGAATTGAGCCCTACTGCCAATTCTGAGATGCAGTTTGGTCTAACTCCTCAGGGAAAGCTCATACTTGAAAATTGAATCTGTTTTTGTGCTTTTCAGACCGTGAGGAGCATGAATATGTGTTTCTTCTGCAAATCTGAGCTCTGGGTCAAAAGTTTCCTTTTCTGGCTGAATTGAGCCCTACTGCCAATTCTGAGATGCACTTTGGTCTAACTCCTCAGGGAAAGCTCGTACTTGAAAATTGAATCTGTTTTTGTGCTTTTCAGACCGTGAGGAGCATGAATATGTGTTTCTTCTGCAAATCTGAGCTCTGTATCAAAAGTTACGTTTTATGGCTGAATTGAGCCCTACTGCCAATTCTGAGATGCACTTAGGTCTAACTCCTCAGGTAAAGCTCGTACTTGAAAATTGAATCTGTTTTTCTGCTTTTCAGACCGTGAGGAGCATGAATATGTGTTTCTTCTACAAACCTGAGCTCTGGGTCCAAAGTTACGTTTTCTGGCTGAATTGAGCCCTACTGCCAATATCTGAGGTGCACTTTGTAATAACTCTTCCGTGAAAGCTCGTGCTTGAAAATTGAAGGAGTTTTTGTGCTTTTCAGGACCGTGAGGAGGATGAATATGCATTTCTTCTTCAAATCTGATCTCTGGGTCCAAAGTTACGTTTTCTGGCTGAATTGAGCCCTACTGCCAAATCTGAGGTGCACTTTGTACTAACTCTTCCGGGAAAGCTCGTGCTTGAAAATTGTAGGCGTTTTTGTGCTTTTCAGACCGTGAGGAGTATGAATATGCATTTCTTCTGCAAATCTGATCTCTGGGTCCAAAGTTACGTTTTCTGGCTGAATTGAGCCTTACTGCGAAATCTGAGGTGCACTTTGTACTAACTCTTCCGGGAAAGTTCGTGCTTGAAAATTGAAGGAGTTTTTGTGCTTTTCAGACCGTGAGGAGGATGAATATGTTTTTCTTCTGCAAATCTGAGCTCTGTATCAAAAGTTACGTTTTCTGGCTGAATTGAGCCATACTGCCAATTCTGAGATGCACTTAGGTCTAACTCCTCAGGTAAAGCTCGTACTTGAAAATTGAATCTGTTTTTGTGCTTTTCAGACCGTGAGGAGCATGAATATGTGTTTCTTCTACAAATCTGAGCTTTGGGTCAAAAGTTTCCTTTTCTGGCTGAATTGAGCCCTACTGCCAATTCTGAGATGCACTTTGGTCTAACTCCTCAGGGTAAAGCTCGTACTTACAAATTGAATCTGTTTTTCTGCTTATCAGACCGTGAGGAGCATGAATATGTGTTTCTTCTGCAAATGTGAGCTTTGGGTCCAAAGTTACGTTTTCTGGCTGAATTGAGCCCTACTGCCAATTCTGAGATGCACTTAGGTCTAACTCCTCAGGTAAAGCTCGTACTTGAAAATTGAATCTGTTTTTCTGCTTTTCAGACCGTGAGGAGCATGAATATGTGTTTCTTCTACAAACCTGAGCTCTGGGTCCAAAGTTACGTTTTCTGGCTGAATTGAGCCCTACTGCCAAATCTGAGGTGCACTTTGTACTAACTCTTCCGGGAAAGCTCGTGCTTGAAAATTGAAGGAATTTTTGTGCTTTTCAGACCGTGAGGAGGATGAATATGTTTTTCTTCTGCAAATCTCAGCTCTGTATCAAAAGTTACGTTTTCTGGCTGAATTGAGCCCTACTGACAATTCTGAGATGCAGTTTGGTCTAACTCCTCAGGGAAAGCTCATACTTGAAAATTGAATCTGTTTTTGTGCTTTTCAGACTGTGAGGAGCATGAATATGTGTTTCTTCTGCAAATCTGAGCTCTGGGTCAAAAGTTTTCTTTTCTGTCTGAATTGAGCCCTACTGCCAATTCTGAGATGAACTTTGGTCTAACTCCTCAGGGAAAGCTCATACATGAAAATTGAATCTGTTTTTGTGCTTTTCAGACCGTGAGGAGCATGAATATATTTTTCTTCTGCAAATCTGAGCTCTGTATCAAAAGTTACGTTTTCTGGCTGAATTGAGCCCTACTGCCAATTCTGAGATGCACTTTGGTCTAACTCCTCAGGGAAAGCTCGTACTTGAAAATTGAAGGAGTTTTTGTGCTTTTCAGACCGTGAGGAGGATGAATATGTTTTTCTTCTGCAAATCTGAGCTCTGTATCAAAAGTTACGTTTTCTGGCTGAATTGAGCCCTACTGCCAATTCTGAGATGCAGTTTGGTCTAACTCCTCAGGGAAAGCTCATACTTGAAAATTGAATCTGTTTTTGTGCTTTTCAGACCGTGAGGAGCATGAATATGTGTTTCTTCTGCAAATCTGAGCTCTGGGTCAAAAGTTTCCTTTTCTGGCTGAATTGAGCCCTACTGCCAATTCTGAGATGCACTTTGGTCTAACTCCTCAGGGAAAGCTCGTACTTGAAAATTGAATCTGTTTTTGTGCTTTTCAGACCGTGAGGAGCATGAATATGTGTTTCTTCTGCAAATCTGAGCTCTGTATCAAAAGTTACGTTTTCTGGCTGAATTGAGCCCTACTGCCAATTCTGAGATGCACTTAGGTCTAACTCCTCAGGTAAAGCTCGTACTTGAAAATTGAATCTGTTTTTCTGCTTTTCAGACCGTGAGGAGCATGAATATGTGTTTCTTCTACAAACCTGAGCTCTGGGTCCAAAGTTACGTTTTCTGGCTGAATTGAGCCCTACTGCCAAATCTGAGGTGCACTTTGTAATAACTCTTCCGTGAAAGCTCGTGCTTGAAAATTGAAGGAGTTTTTGTGCTTTTCAGACCGTGAGGAGTATGAATATGCATTTCTTCTGCAAATCTGATCTCTGGGTCCAAAGTTACGTTTTCTGGCTGAATTGAGCCTTACTGCGAAATCTGAGGTGCACTTTGTACTAACTCTTCCGGGAAAGTTCGTGCTTGAAAATTGAAGGAGTTTTTGTGCTTTTCAGACCGTGAGGAGGATGAATATGTTTTTCTTCTGCAAATCTGAGCTCTGTATCAAAATTTACGTTTTCTGGCTGAATTGAGCCATACTGCCAATTCTGAGATGCACTTAGGTCTAACTCCTCAGGTAAAGCTCGTACTTGAAAATTGAATCTGTTTTTGTGCTTTTCAGACCGTGAGGAGCATGAATATGTGTTTCTTCTACAAATCTGAGCTTTGGGTCAAAAGTTTCCTTTTCTGGCTGAATTGAGCCCTACTGCCAATTCTGAGATGCACTTTGGTCTAACTCCTCAGGTAAAGCTCGTACTTACAAATTGAATCTGTTTTTCTGCTTATCAGACTGTGAGGAGCATGAATATGTGTTTCTTCTGCAAATGTGAGGTCTGGGTCCAAAGTTACGTTTTATGGCTGAATTGAGCCCTACTGCCAATTCTGAGATGCACTTTGGTCTAACTCCTCAGGGAAAGCTCGTACTTGAAAATTGAAGGCGTTTTTGTTCTTTTCAGACCGTGAGGAGCATGAATATGTGTTTCTTCTGCAAATGTGAGCTCTGGGTCCAAAGTTACGTTTTCTGGCTGAATTGAGCCCTACTGCCAAATCTGAGGTGCACTTTGTACTAACTCTTCCGGGAAAGCTCGTGCTTGAAAATTGAAGGAATTTTTGTGCTTTTCAGACCGTGAGGGAGGATGAATATGTTTTTCTTCTGCAAATCTCAGCTCTGTATCAAAAGTTACGTTTTCTGGCTGAATTGAGCCATACTGCCAATTCTGAGATGCACTTAGGTCTAACTCCTCAGGTAAAGCTCATACATGAAAATTGAATCTGTTTTTGTGCTTTTCAGACCGTGAGGAGCATGAATATGTGTTTCTTCTACAAATCTGAGCTCTGGGTCCAAAGTTACGTTTTCTGGCTGAATTGAGCCCTACTGCCAAATCTGAGGTGCACTTTGTACTAACTCTTCCGGGAAAGCTTGTGCTTGAAAATTGAAGGAATTTTTGTGCTTTTCAGACCGTGAGGAGGATGAATATGTTTTTCTTCTGCAAATCTGAGCTCTGTATCAAAAGTTACGTTTTCTGGCTGAATTGAGCCCTACTGACAATTCTGAGATGCAGTTTGGTCTAACTCCTCAGGGAAAGCTCATACTTGAAAATTGAATCTGTTTTTGTGCTTTTCAGACTGTGAGGAGCATGAATATGTGTTTCTTCTGCAAATCTGAGCTCTGGGTCAAAAGTTTTCTTTTCTGTCTGAATTGAGCCCTACTGCCAATTCTGAGATGAACTTTGGTCTAACTCCTCAGGGAAAGCTCATACATGAAAATTGAATCTGTTTTTGTGCTTTTCAGACCGTGAGGAGCATGAATATATTTTTCTTCTGCAAATCTGAGCTCTGTATCAAAAGTTACGTTTTCTGGCTGAATTGAGCCCTACTGCCAATTCTGAGATGCACTTTGGTCTAACTCCTCAGGGAAAGCTCGTACTTGAAAATTGAATCTGTTTTTTGTGCTTTTCAGACCGTGAGGAGGATGAATATGTTTTTCTTCTGCAAATCTGAGCTCTGTATCAAAAGTTACGTTTTCTGGCTGAATTGAGCCCTACTGCCAATTCTGAGATGCAGTTTGGTCTAACTCCTCAGGGAAAGCTCATACTTGAAAATTGAATCTGTTTTTGTGCTTTTCAGACCGTGAGGAGGATGAATATGTGTTTCTTCTGCAAATCTGAGCTCTGGGTCAAAAGTTTCCTTTTCTGGCTGAATTGAGCCCTACTGCCAATTCTGAGATGCACTTTGTACTAACTCTTCCGGGAAAGCTCGTACTTGAAAATTGAAGGAATTTTTGTGCTTTTCAGACCGTGAGGAGGATGAATATGTTTTTCTTCTGCAAATCTCAGCTCTGTATCAAAAGTTACGTTTTCTGGCTGAATTGAGCCATACTGCCAATTCTGAGATGCACTTAGGTCTAACTCCTCAGGTAAAGCTCATACATGAAAATTGAATCTGTTTTTGTGCTTTTCAGACCGTGAGGAGCATGAATATGTGTTTCTTCTACAAATCTGAGCTCTGGGTCCAAAGTTACGTTTTCTGGCTGAATTGAGCCCTACTGCCAAATCTGAGGTGCACTTTGTACTAACTCTTCCGGGAAAGCTCGTGCTTGAAAATTGAAGGAATTTTTGTGCTTTTCAGACCGTGAGGAGGATGAATATGTTTTTCTTCTGCAAATCTGAGCTCTGTATCAAAAGTTACGTTTTCTGGCTGAATTGAGCCCTACTGCCAATTCTGAGATGCAGTTTGGTCTAACTCCTCAGGGAAAGCTCATACTTGAAAATTGAATCTGTTTTTGTGCTTTTCAGACTGTGAGGAGCATGAATATGTGTTTCTTCTGCAAATCTGAGCTCTGGGTCAAAAGTTTTCTTTTCTGTCTGAATTGAGCCCTACTGCCAATTCTGAGATGAACTTTGGTCTAACTCCTCAGGGAAAGCTCATACATGAAAATTGAATCTGTTTTTGTGCTTTTCAGACCGTGAGGAGCATGAATATATTTTTCTTCTGCAAATCTGAGCTCTGTATCAAAAGTTACGTTTTCTGGCTGAATTGAGCCCTACTGCCAATTCTGAGATGCACTTTGGTCTAACTCCTCAGGGAAAGCTCGTACTTGAAAATTGAATCTGTTTTTGTGCTTTTCAGACCGTGAGGAGGATGAATATGTTTTTCTTCTGCAAATCTGAGCTCTGTATCAAAAGTTACGTTTTCTGGCTGAATTGAGCCCTACTGCCAATTCTGAGATGCAGTTTGGTCTAACTCCTCAGGGAAAGCTCATACTTGAAAATTGAATCTGTTTTTGTGCTTTTCAGACCGTGAGGAGCATGAATATGTGTTTCTTCTGCAAATCTGAGCTCTGGGTCAAAAGTTTCC